>NW_019718280.1:660646-714489 GCF_002891405.2 Cryptotermes secundus
CGGTAAGGTATAGAGACGGGTAGAATATCATAGAGGGAAGCACAATAGATCAAACTGGTCGCGGTGCATGGGGAAACCCACCCTCTCTAAATAATAATAATAATAATAATAATAATAATAATAATAGGTACTAAGTTAGCGCGTGAGTGAGTGAGTAAGGTGGTGAACTGTCATATGCGTGTGCTAGCTGGAGATTGAGCAATATAACTCACAATTGAGAGATTGTGGGCGCGTCCTCTGTGTTCTGTGACTGAAAGAATAACTTGAAGGATGAAGGGGTGAACGTCTGCTAGCGTGATAATGTAGGGATTGAGCGGGAAAGTGAGATAAGGAAGGAAGTTCTGGGTGCCCGAATGAAGGAGTAACTTATACCGTGGGAATTTGCGGTTCGAGGATCTGCCAGGATACCGAATATCCTCACCGATAATTTTCTCGTGTTTTCCCTCAGTCCCTTCTGTCAAATACCGAGAAGATATTACTACCTTGAACTCACACCACAACTGCTTTCTTCCACGACATTTTCAGATACTTATTCTGCACCATCCAAGCTTTTGAATGTACAGAGTGTGTACCTCAAAGGCAAATGAATACTTACTTAGTACTTTCAAAAATCTCATCGACGATAGAGGCAGCTAGAAGCTCGACATTAAAATTAGCATTTAGGAATAAGGGACGTAAAGAAGGCTGCTCTGCTTGAAGTATATATAATTTATAAATACAGTCTTGGCCATTGTATACAAACTGTTGGGTTACTCCATATATCAATGTGTTTTCACAAAACTAGTGAGCATCATATGATGGTGCCTGGGTAGACATATTATTTCCTTAGTGCATGTCATTGGATATATACTATATACAAATGTTACAGGTCTTCTTCACATATATATTCTACTTTAAACGTCAATTATCAACTACCAGAATTTCACAAAAAAATGGGCAAATATTCATTCATTCAATCAATCAATCATTCATTCATTCATGAATGGCTCTACAGCCCTTTTTTGGGCCATGGCCTCTTCTTCAGTTCCGTAGTCTTTTTACACAGAAGGTAGGACTCCTTGAAAGGGGGATCAGCAAGTGACAAGGCCGCTAAATACACATAGGATAACACAAAAACAGAAAAACGTACACGCATACATCCATGCTCTGAGTGGCATTCGAACCTACGATCCCAGCGTTTGAGCCACTGAACACAGTTCATACCTCAGACCGTGCGGCCACCGTGATCGGCAAAAATATCGATTTCAGCTTTGTGTAAATTAAGTTTTATGCTGCAAATAAATCCTTCCTAGAACTTCTGCGTCAATTGCAAACAGGAAACTAAATAAGGACACTTCACTCACCTTTCAAACGTATTTAGTATTCGGAAAACTGAATCCCAAATGTTTCCTACAAAATAACTCCAGTGTTTGTTCCTGTGATGTTTTCTGTTATCGCAAGGAAACTTCCTGCTCGTGGCACCATATCAAACAGGATTTCCGGCAGCTCGGAAGAGACGTGTTTCATCGGGTATCGCAGTCCTGGGTCACCGATTTCATTAGAAACACATGAGCGGAAAGATGCGTGTTTACATCCTGCATACAGGCGCACTGCAATCTAAATTCGCGTTCAAGGACGAGGCAGTAAATGAATGCGCTAGATTACTGAAAACAGTGATTAAAACTGGTTCACATTTTCCGCGAACGACCTTGAATTTCATTTGTAATGTCCCTGACAGTGGTCCATAGCTGTGAAATATATGTTATAGGTGGAGTGTGAAATGGGTACAGTGTTTCATAAATTTTCGAGTCAGAGAAGCGTAAAAATTCTAAACTAACTTGAACTAACTAGCATTAAACTACAACATAACTACTAATGTTCTCAGGTGTTACTATTTTCGGACCATTTGAAATGTTAAAAAGTATAATTGTTCCGTCTGGATTTATAATGATTTTCTGCACATTTTTTTTAGAAGTTACGGGTATAGCACTTCGTTATTCTTCTTGGAGAGATATATTACGTAAGCAATATACTTGTTTTTTAATACTGTTTATTTTCCTGATGAAAATGTTTGGCACAATACGTCTAGACATTCTAGGAGCCATGTGAACAGTATAAAATAATATGGGCTGATTATAAAGAAATAATTAAAAGCCCCTAAATTTCATGTCCTGCCCAAATTGTCAGACGTCCGCAGCGTGTAGGAATTATATACTGTGCTCGAATGGAGTATTTGCCTTTAAAACCCATAAGGCAACGCAAACCTGTAGACATTACCAGAGTATTCTCGCCATAATTAATACTTATGTTTTTGGCATGAATATGCTTTCATTAGCATGAACTGTAATTTGAATACGTGACTGTAAAATTTAAATCTCTGGAATCCTAGCAAAGGTTAACTCTATTTTTCTAACAGTTTGCTATTTCTTTATATAGACACTTGCAAATGGACGATATTCCTTTAGTCGCAATGTAGACTCTTGTAAAGATCTCTGGAACATGGGGCTGTGTATGAATAACTAACCTTCTGTTCATAATTTGATTTCACTTCATAAATTTCATGCCCAAAACAGCCATTTAATACCGGGAACAGGGTACACGTGTACTGAAACTTCAATGCATATGCGTTTCGCATTTCGCAGAATCAGTATTTGTACAGTTGAATTTTGACCACACCATAAACGCCCATCCGCGTCATTTTGACCTTAACCCTTCAGACCTCTTTAAGCACACCTAAAATAAAATTATGTTGATCAGGCTTTTCTGTTGCTAAAATAATGTAGACGAAATTACAGTACCTTGAAACAATACAAGCTAGTCATAGGTTACAAGAAAGCCTGTGATGCCTCTTAGGTGGATGTACTGTACAATATTTTCTTTGAGCTGTCGTTGCCGTGAAATTAGATACGTATTTTTATGAAGCCTACAATAAAGTCCGTATAGGTTAACAATTTTCTGATACTTTGAAAACCATGACTTTCCAACTTTGCTTTAGGATGCACCATTAGGATGGTCAAGTAAAACGAGGTAGGATTTAAATTTAATGAAACACATCAACATCGGGCTTTTGCCAATGATGTAAATTTACGGGGGGATAACATTAATATGAATATCATGTAGGAAAACTCAGAAGCTTTGGTAGAGTTTAGTATAGAATAGAAATAGAGTAAACTTGGCGTGAGTCGATTTCTTATCAACAGAATGCAGGAGAAGGCATTACATAAAATTAGATAATTATCTAATTTTCTAATCTAATTTATCTAATATTTCAGCATTTTCAGCGATCAATTATAATTGATCGCTGAAAATGCTGAAATATAAAAATATTTGAAAAAGACAATAATAAAATGATATTTAATTCATGAGGAAACGAGAACAGATAAAATTCAGAAGCTGCCTGTAACCATTCAGCTCAGCCCCTTCTGGCTAAAATCATAAAAAGTAAAATTCTTTTTTGTAGTTTTGTGTGGGTGCGAAACTTGGTCTCTGTTATGAAGGAAAGAACACACATAGACTGAAGGTGTTTGAGAACAGGGTGCTGAGAAATGTATTTGAACCTACGAGGGGTGAAGCAGTATTAGTTTTGCGAAAACTAGACACCGAGGAGCTTCACAACTTGTACTTCGTGCCAGATATTATTAGAATAATCATATAAAGAAGGATGAGATAGGAGGGACATTGTACGTGTAGAACGCATGGTACAGAAGATGAGTGTATACAGACCTTTTGGTAGGTACAACAGAAAGAAAGTAACGACAAAATACCCAAACGCAAATTGGGAAATATTATTAAAATGGAATTTACAGACAGATTGGAGAGTGTTGATTGGATTTATCTAGCTCACAATAGAGGCAGGGAAACGTTTTCGTAGAAATTTGGATTAAAAAAGACCTTGGGAATCTTTATGTGCCTGAAAAATTCTTAGTTTCCGAAGAAGGAGTTGGCTCCATGGATTTACTTAGTTAATTAATTAACTTAAAACAGTTACACTCTTTAGACAGGATAGTTGCCACTTGATCTGGAGGTTCAAGTGAAACCAATATTGCCGGTCACGCTGACTATGTAGACACGGTCTTGGAACGCCCGGACCCTATGTTCGCGTCTTCCTGTGTTGTGCTGCCTTCCGACGGGACATTTCTTAGTCCCAGTTCTACGAAATGCCTGAGGCGTTCATTGCTTTCGAAGCAGAATTAAATTTCAAACGGAAAATTCCAGTTAGAGGAAACCCTGGCAGGATCGGCGGAGGAGTAAATAAGTCTCAGGAAACGATACTTCGTTCCCTTAAACTAAAGCAGTAACTTTCTAGCAACTTCAACGCGCTTAATCTCATGTTATAAGCCTCATTCCAAATTCTTCTATAATTTAAGAAATTCTGTATCTAATGAAAATAGCTTTATAACTATGTGTGTATGTATATATTATATAATCGATGTACTATTTATGTTTGTTTATCCGTTTATTCTGGTTGAATGTATACATAGGAGCAGTAGTGAGTTTAATTTTGACGAAATGCTGAAAATCTGACGCATTATCAATAATTGTAATACTATGACACACACACACATATATATATATATATACAGAATGCAATTTAATAGTTTAAGAATAGTTTATTACTGTATAAATGTTTCAAAATGGCTTTTCATAAGCCGAAACATTTAACAAGATACTATTGAAATCAATAAACTCCTTATACACAGTTAATCTGAACGAGACTCTATATAAGTCGTTGTGTTGTGACGGACCAGGTTAGGTGGGTCCCATGTCACCACGGCACGGCGCGTCCTCAGGTTGCGGATGGAGGAGACGCCCTCCAGGTATGGAGAGTAGCTGCGAATACATTCAATAAACAGTCGAGGACAGCTGACAATGGGTGGTCTTCCAGCTTGGGGGTTGGGCGTGCGGCTAAGAACTCGTTACCGTAAAAAATAAAAATTGTACGAAATTCCTCAAGAAACCTCGGACATGGACGGATTCCTTGGATAAACGACCTGAGCTAAAGCAAATGGATATGAGATTTGGTACAAGGAATTTTCGAAGTACACGTATGTATAGGCAAGTTAGTTCAGGGCAGTGGCAGAAGAAATCATAAAATATATTGAATGTACAAAGGGTGGGCCTTCTTGGCCCTTGCACTGCGACCACAGTGATCTATTGTGCCCCTAAAATATGTTAGATTTAGCGGGAATACAGGAGGTCAGATGGGCCGGAGGTGGCATCGCACCAGCAGGAGACTATACATTTTCCTATGGAAAGGGGAATGAAAATCAAGAATTACAGGGTTTGTCCGAAAAGTAATGTCAGTTATTTTATTTTGAAGTGACTATATGTCGCAGCACTCTCAGACCGGTTGGGATCGGTGGAGGGGGAAGTCAGCTTATGAACCCGCGGTCGCTTAGTCGTCTCCGAACTTCCTGAGAGTGACGAAAGGCTTTTCCGTGAAACTCGTTTTTGTCTCCCGTGCAAGCCGCAATGCAGCGCTCCTTGGAACAAAGGATTGCCATCATGTTTTGTGTGAAACTTGGCAAGTCTGCAGTGGAAACTTTTCCCATGATAAAGACGGCCTTCGGTGATGATTGTTTGTCGGAATGTCAGGTCTACCGGTGGCACAGGGCCTTTTTAGAAGGCCGTGAAGAGGTCGACGATGAAGCCCGCGCTGGACGGCCATCAACAAGCACCACCGACGAAAATGTGAGTTTGTACTACATGGTACAACCATCAACGCCAAATTCTACATGGAAGTGCTAAAGAGACTCAAACGAAGTGTTTGTCTCATCCGGCCCGACATCGCGGACGATTGGAAACTTCACCATGACAATGCGCCAGCCCACACCGCCTTCCTCGTGACCCGCTTCCTGACCAATTCAAAGGTGCCAACGGTTCCCCAGCCGCCCTACAGTCCTGACGTGGCTCCCCAGACTTCTTTTTGTTTCCGCGCTTGAAAACTCTCATGAAAGGACATCATTTTGGGACAGTTGGCGAAGTCAAAGAGGCTTGCACCAAGGCTCTAAAGGACATTCCGGAGGAGGCCTACCATGACGCCTTCGATGCCTAGAAATCTCGCTGGAATCGATGTATCGACGCAGAAGAAGCCTATTTTGAAGCCTTTTAATGTGTTGCACCGATTTAATCCATAAAAGTTTTTTAATCGACTCACTGACATTACTTTTCGGACAAACCCTGTAGGTACAGGTTTTTTCGTACATAAGTGAATCGTATCAGCAGTTAAGAGGGTAGAGTTCGTTAGTGATAGGATATCGTATACGTATATAACACTAAAAGGTCGCTGGTGTGATATGATTGTTACGAATGTTCACGCCCCAACAGAAGATAAAATTGATGACCTAAAGGACAGATGCTATGAACTGAAGAAGCATAAGCCATGGTTCGATGAAGGATGCCCAAAATTATTAGACCAAAGAAAGAAGCCAAATTTCAGTGGTTACAGGAACCAAGGCAAATAAATAGGGATAATGTGAACAATATAAGACGTGAAACCAGTAGGCATTTCAGGAACAAAAAGAGGGAATATCTGAAGGACAAAATTGATGAGCTTGCAATGAACAGTATGAACAAGAACATTAGAGACTTGTATAGAGGAATAAATGACCTTAAGAGGGGTTACCAGCCTAGCGGTAACTTAGTGAAGGATGAGAATGGTGATCTGCTTGCGGATTCCCACAACATTTTGAATAGGTGGAGGAACTACTTCTCTCAGTTACTGAATGCATATAGGGTCAGTGCTGTTAGCAGATAGAAATACATACACCTGAGCCTTTAATATCTGATCCCAGCTTTTTTTGAGGTTCAAATTACTCGTCCATGATATGTATATTGGCCGTCTTGTAGTGCACTCAGTTTCACATGTCACTTCACTACATGTTTCGGCATCACTGTGCCATCCTCAGGTGGGTTATTTACGTCAAGCTATTGCATTGCTCGTCATCATGTGTCGTTCATAAAATTATTTAAAATGTACATTCTTCATCAACTATAATAAAATTTGCAATGCAAGAGCTTAACGTAAACAACGCACCTGAGGATTGCACAGTGATGCCGAAACATGTAGTGAAGTGACATGTGAGATTGTGTGCACTAGAAGACGGTCAATATACATATCATGGACGAGAATCAGTGCAACAGGACGCTAAAATACAACATTTTGAAATTGCTATTGCAAAATTGAAACTGTATAAATCGCCAGGTAGTGATCAAATTCCGGCAGAACTCATTGAAGCAGGAGGCGAAATATTACGTTCTAAGATCCATATTCTATTCTATTTCACATAAGGAAAAATTACCTGATCAGCGGAATGAGTCTTTTATTGTACCAGTTCACAAGAATTGTGATAAAACTGACTGTAGTAATTATCGGGGGATATCACTGCTATCAACTTCATATAAAATTTTGTCCAATATTCTTCTCTCAAGGTTAAGTCCATATATACATGAAATTATTGGGAATCATCAGTGTGAGTTTCGACGTAACAGATCAACTACAGATCAGATCTTTTGCATTCGTCAGATATTGGGGAAAAAATGGGAGTACGATGAGACAGTACATCAGCTATTCATAGGCTTCAAGAAAGCCTACGATTCAATTAGGAGGGAAGAACTGTACAATATTCTGATAGAGTTTGGGATACCCATGAAACTAGTTAGGTTGATTAAAATTCGTTTAAACGAAACGTATAGTAAAGTACGTGTAGGTAAACATTTGTCTGATAAATTTCCTATCCAGAATGGTCTAAGACAAGGAGATGCTTTATCGCCACTACTTTTCAACTTTGCGTTAGAATATGCCATTAGGAAGGTCCAGGGAAACCAGGTGGGACTGAAATTAAAGGGGACACATCAGCTGTTGGTCTGTAACAATGATGTGAATCTACTGGGTGATAATGTAGATACCATAAAGAAAAACACACAAACTTTAATTGACGCAACTAAAGAGGTTGGTCTAGAAGTAAACACACAGAAAACTAAGCATATGTTGCTGTCTCGTCACCAAAATGCAGGGCAAAACATGAAGATGAAGATAGGTAACAGATGTTTTGAAAGTGTGGTACAGTTCAGATATTTTGGAACGATTATAACAAATCAAATTCTGACTGAGGAAGAAATTAAGAGGAGACTGAACTCGAGTAATGCTTGCTACCATTCAGTCCAGAACCTTTTGTCTTCTGGTCTTCTGTTCAAAAACATAAAAATTAGAATATACAAAACTATAATTTTGCCTGTGGTTCTACATGCGTGTGAAACTTGGTCTCTGACATTAAGGGAGGAACATATAGACTGAGGGCGTTTCAGAACAGGGTGTTGAGGACAATACGAATTTGGACAGAAGAGAGATGAAGTGACAGGAGGTTGGAGAAAACTGCATAATGAGGAGCTTCATAAGTTGTACTCTTCTCCAAGTATAATTAGAATGACCGAGTCAAGGAGGATTAGGTGGGCAGGGCATGTAGCACGAATGAGGGAGAAAAGAAATTCATATAGGATAGAAGGAAAGAGACCACTGGGCATACCAAGGCGTAGGTGGGTAGACAATATTAAAATGGATCTTAGAGGGATAAGATGGAATGGGATGGATTGGATTGATCTAGCTCAGGATTAGGACCAGTGGAGAACCCTTGTGAACACGGTAATGAACCGTCGGGTTCCATAAAATATTGGGAAATTCTTGAGTAGCTGCAGATTTGGCTTCTCAAGAAGGGCTGACCTCCATAAGTAAGTAAATAAGCAAGTGATCTGAATGATAAAGAATTTGTATAAGTTAATACAGTAGGAAGCATTCCTTCAAGAATTTATGTTCTAATTAAATGTGTAAGGTATGTATGTATGTATGTATGTAATGTATGTATGTATGTACGTATATACGTAAATTCGCCGGCATCCCACAGCGGCGGCCTGAGATTTGTAATTAATAAAGTATAAATGGGGCAGGTTACCTCCTACTGTACCGATTAACATTCTATCAACTGCTCTACCTTATCTACCATCTGGGACTGGTATAAAGGCCTAGTAGTGGCCGGTGTGCCACGTGGATACACCGTCACACCACCGCACAAATCAAACAATGAAAAGCTAAGAGGAAAGTAAGGAAAAGTTACTGTAAAATTTACCACACCTGGGACTGCTTGGTTCGGCTGTTTCCGATCTGTGACAGCTACCGCCGCAAACGGAGAGACATGGCGTTAGTTCCACAGCGCTGTTCTTGTAGTGAAGTTATGTGCAGACTTCTGCACGTAGGAACACTTTCACGGACCTGCCGCCTAATCATTTTCCCGACTCTTCTTCTGATCTGGAGCGCCATTTCCATCCGTGGTGATAACCGGAGTGGAGGTGCTACTACCGCCAAATATTAGCAGCGGCAACATTAGGAGACATGCAGGAATTCAATTTACGTTAACCGATCACAGTGGTCGCGCCGTCTGAGGCATGAACTGTCTTCCCCGGTTGAAACACAGGGATTGTGGGTTCGAATCTCGCTTCAGGAATGGACGTGTATGTGCGTTTATTCTGTATTTGTCCTGCCCTACATGTAGGTAGCGGTCTTGAGATGAGCTGATCCCCCGTCCAAGGGGTCCTACAGTCTGAAAAAAGCGGTCAAGGCCCAACAAACATTTGTAGATAGATTGATAGATAGATATAATGTTATTTAAATGTATAAATGTGGGAAAAGGAGAAATTGGGTTTCAAGAATTTAAAGGCAAAGACAATTTGAGAACATTGGGCGTATATATGAGGTTAATATTGAAATGTATTTAGAGGGTGAAGACTGGATTCAGTTGGAACAGTATGCTTTATACTTAGGGGCTTGTGTAAAGGTTGCAGTGAGCCTGGATGTTACATGAACAATTGAGGGTTGTAGGCGTGTTGACCCTATGAGACATTATCACTTGACTTCGATTTAAGGGAACATTTTTCCTGTTGATAGAATTCTGCTCCTTTCTGCAGAGTAGTATGTGGAGTTTACATAAGAACAGGCTTTCGCCTCGACCTTAGACAAAGTAGGTGCAGAACAATGCAGCGGACAGATAAAGTGTAAAACAAAGGAGCGAAAATCAAGAAATATTAACCTCCCATTTTCCGATTTATGCAGAATATTATTATTATTACCTTTCTAAATGGTGACTTCCCGAAGTCAGCTAGATTAACCATTACATTTTTTTTCCTCAACATATGGAAAGTAGGCTAACAAAGTTAGGCTTTTAAGTTCTTTATGTTTTCTGTGTATCCCCGCTATCAGCTTTTAATTGGCGGAAATAATGTTTATGAAACTTGGTATTTGTATCACTGCGCATGTGCCAGTCTCCATGGCATACTTCATAAATTCTCCATCATTCCGTTTGTCTATGTGTGTATCCCTGTCGTTGCTTGGTAATGGCAGTAAAATTCCTCTTCCTGCTGCTAGGCAACGACTTGATAAAATCTTTACCGCGGCAATGAATACAAACGCAACAATAGAAGAACTGTTGGACGCCTCGTTTTCTATGCGTTTCGTGTCATATCAAGGAAAGTAGGCGACTTGTTCTTCCCAAATATTTTCTTTTATTCATCAATTCTGCCATTCGAGCCTGCATAGTCTGAGTTACTAAAGAGTGTACGTAAATAAACCAGAAGTGAATAAATTAACCCTGGCACACAGTATATTACCGTGTACACGGTATGAAGGTAACAAAATTAGGTTGAAACATCAACTGAGCTATTTCCACAAATTGAACTTTATGGTCTCTGCAGTTTACCTATTATTATTATTATTATTATTATTATTATTAGGCTCATTAAACAAAGAATGTTCGATTGGGGCGGATATATAGAACTAACAGTAAAAAATATTGAAGCAGCAAGGGAAAAAACTGAAAAATGGAATGAGAGAAATGTACTATATAACGGTTCGAAAAGAAATAAGTTGTGAAACTGGGAACGGCCATCAACTTACTGAGGTTGTTGTCCTGTTTTATTAATTACGATATCTATAAAAATTGTCGACCAAAGTAGTAACTTTTGATTGTTAAATATAACTTGCACCTCTTGTAAAGAAATATATTACTTATCTGGTTACAGAACGTGTTTGTAGACCTTGCCTCTGCTGTAAATGAGAATGTTGCAAAATACAGAGCGGGGCGCAGAAACTTCCTTTTTTTGAAGGCGAATAAAAATTTATTGCTGATAGACAAAATTTATGTTTAGATAATGAAAGAACATACTTTAAAGTTTTAAATCGTGTAGTTTTAAGCAGAATATCTTGAAGGTGGTGGCCACCGTAGTAGGTTAACAGATGTTGCAGTTGCTCTGCTGGCAGAGGCCTGAAATGAAGACCCTGTTAAAACGAACGCATATTCTGGAGTCTACGTCTGTGTTAGTGGGTTCGACTGAATGCAGTACACTTTCCGCTGAGAATGGCCAGCTATAGAAACACGGAGAGTAATTACTTTACACACTCACATCCACACTCACAGTCGTATACACACAGACCGGGGCACGCGGACTTCGTTAGAGATTTCAACACGTTTTACCTGTCTGTCTGTCTGTTGCTTTCCACACGAAGTTGGGCGGAGTGCATATATTTCTCGAATAGAAAAGAATTCTGTTCGTATGAAGTTATATTCTTGTACTATGAATCACCTTAACTTTTTGTGTCACGCAATTTCCTAGGGTAATATTTATAACGTACTTAGTTGCAGACAGTAAAACTGTCTAATCGAGAAATCGTGGTGGACAAACACACTCTCCTTCGTGGACAGTCCACATATACCGAGAATGTTTAATGCAAGTCGGGAAACCATCTCGTCTGTAAAAGCAGCCATAAAAGTTACTCCTTGGAAGGCAATGCCAGCGCCAACTTCTCCATTTAGTTCAGTGGCAGAATAATGCCCCTATACAGTCTGTCCTGGGAATTCGACCCCTAAAGACTGACGCGTTTGAACTGAGACGTGTGCTTATGCACTCTTCCGTATGTCTCTACGATTTTAAATCGAATTTCTCAATATGTTCCCCTTTATTCCTGGAGGTATACATCAGCGACGAAACAGAGGTTAAAGAAGACACGAAGAGGAAGCTAAAGGGACAGTAGTTATGGGCAAGAGAACGAAAGAAAATTCGCATCAGCAATTACCGGCCTATCTGAATAATTTATTACGACTTTTAGTCAGCTTCGTTCAGCAGTAGCTTGAAGCCAGAAGGAACATTACGTTAACAAGACATCCTTGGTTGCAGCTTCTGAATTCCGGTAAAGACGTGAGGAAAAGAACGACGTAACTTACAGATTTTGCGCACTGCAAAAGCCTTCTTGCCCACCTGGTTTTTCCATACCTTAGTAAGACGCGCTGCTGAGAACCTTGGGGAAGATTTTTGTGTAATTGAATTTACCTGATCTACTGAACAACTAAAGACTGTATATATGGGCTATACTGGGTTTTCGGACGTTATCCATCGTCCGGATTCTAAATATCTAGGAAAAGAAACACAACGCCCATTTGGCATGCTCGGCCAACCCAATCAGCCAACCCAGTTTGGACTTTTCTCCTATTTGGATCCTCATTATCAGCAATGCGGTCACCAATTCACAGAGAAGATCTGTATGACGTGTTATGTGCTTTATTGATGCCTATTAGGTTCTAAATTAGACAGGCGCGATTTACTTCATTGATGGCGCTAGTAGTGGACGCTATTAGTTTTCACTAGTTCTCCTTTCTGTTCCATGCGTTGGGCTTCATGGACTTGGTTAGTAGTTTGGTTTTGTGGCATAAATTTCTACCTCATTCTGCATCCTGCTTCCACGCATGTGCGTGCTTGGAACAATTTTTAGTGTATATTTTTTCTGTTAGCTCTGGACTTAGCCTGGTCTCAGGTGTTTATAGCCTTAGTGTTCTGTGACATCTGTTGACCAGTGATTGAGGTTAGCTCTTTATAAGGGGGCGAACAGTGTTGATGTCTTCCCCACCTGAGGACGGAAACAGATCCAGTTTCCGAAACGTTGTGTTTTTTCTTTCTTAGTTATTTGGAATCCCGACGATGGACAAAGTCCGAAAACCCAGTATCTCTGTGTGTTACACACCATCGTCAGAATCGTATTGTATCTATTGTAACCGTCCATTCTGACTGGAGGAGTGTTGTGTGAAAATTAAAATTTGTATTAAGTTAAGGTTAACTATATTACAAACAAAGAGATCCGGCAGATAGCCAGCTCTTACACGCGGAAGGGACATAGTTCAAGTTTTGCTATGTGAACAGGAAGTAACATCTGGTACTTTCCTGGAATTCTGGCAGTTTCAGCAACGTCGGAAAGGCTTTGAGAAAATGAGAGCTGACAGCTTGGGACAGCGATAACTTAGAAGTGGGACGGCCGGAGCCTCACACCCTGACTGTAATGCATCAAGGGGCTGTCATCCTTAGCGTCAGGTCAGCATCTGCCAGAATCACATAGCAGAGCAACATGATTGGGAATTCAAAATTTAGGGAACCTCCTAGTTTGAGAAATTAACCAATGGCAGAAGTGGAGGAGTGGATTTCTCTTGGAGTCTGGGGTTCGTGGACCTCAGAATTCAGAGAGAGGGCATTCTATCTCGAAAAGTCTTGAGACAACTTTAGGCCAAGTCGGACACTAAATTTACAACTACGGCCCTTCCGTAGAGCAGTATAAGAAAAGTCCAAAGTAAATGTATTAATGAATTCAGTTGTATTTAGTGTGCTGAACGAGATTAAATGACCATTAAGTGCAACGGTTGTAGAGTGTGTGTGTAATTGAAGTAGAAAGGTTCTTCCTGCCCTGTCCGAGCCAGACCCTTATAAGACCCTGGGATAGGAACCCAGCTCTACTGATTAAAGTAAAGAACCCAAAGAAGTGAGCGGTGGTGGAGTGGCGCACAACGAAACGGGCACAAAGGAAGTGAGCGGTTACACTATAATGGTAACAGCCAAAATTCTAATTCACCCTTCTCTGATATCGATAACTCAGAAATAAAGCCAGCTAGGCTTCTGAAATATTGTATTGAAACACATACAAAACAAATCAGTTTTATATAGAACATTTTGTCGCAGAAGAAATGAGAAGAGAACTGTGTTACAGAAAGCCGTGTTTATGTATGAAAAGTACACTTGTGGGCTTTGTGAACAGAGCTAGGCTGTGTTCTTATCAGATTTTAATTGCAATTGGCAGGAAGTTTATCGAACTTGACGTTCTATCCCTTCGGAAAAAAATTGTGTTTAATTCATTGCCTGGGTAAACTGGGATGGTTTGTTTCTGACCCTAGGGAACAGAACATTTTGAAAATGTTTGAAGACATTTTTACAGAGAGAATATTTGGACCTCATAGGGATTAAGAAAGAGGAGGGAATAGAACGTTGTTCAGTGGGGAGGTTCATCCTTTGAACATTTCAAATATTATTGCAATTATCTAATCAGTGAGGGTCATACGGTAAGATCAGTAGCACGTATCAGGTTTATGAGAAATGCATAAAAATTAATAATCAGAAAAACTGAATTCAAATCACCAGGTCAGATAGCAAAGCATAGATTTGAAGATAATATTGTAGCGTGTAAGAGCCGTTACTCGCTGTTGACTTTGGAACAAACAATGAAACAACATCCGCTGCTAAGTAACAGATTATTAATAAGCAAGTATACGCGACAGTTACCGAGTGACTCCTTCGCAGACAAAACATTCTCACGGAAATTTTTGGAATACAAAAACGAACGGCATTTTCTACGCGATCCTTGCGGAGTTATTGGACATTGAAAACGTCTTTGATACAATATAGCACCTTGGCTAACTAGAAATTCGTGAGTTAAAATTTTCAGTTATTCTAATGAAGGGTATTGGCTCTCATCTTTCTCAGAGACAATTCAGAATTTCCGTCGAGCTTGAAAAGTCTACCCTCATGGAATATAAGTAAAGTGCCAAAAGGTCCCTTCCTCTCCCACAAACGGTACAGTCTATATACCAAAGATACGACCTAAAGACCTGGTGTCTATCTGGGTCTCTTTCCTGATGACAATAGTATATATGTAATAGACAGCTAAGAGGATTATGTCATCAGAAAGCTGCAGCGAGGTCTCAGTGTTATTGCTATATGGTGTGAACGCTGAAACATAAGCAAGCGTTTAATCGCCAACATTAAACTAACCCACTATAAGGCACTGATCAGATAGGTAATGATTTATGCTTGTCCCGCCTGGGAAATAGCGGCAGGCATCTACCTCTTAAAACTGCAACGCCTACAAAACAAGGTTCTCCGCACCATGGGAAGTTTACCAAGGTGCACAACGGTCCGCGATTTGCACACGGCTTTCAACTTTCCTTATGTATAAGATTACATAACAAAATTGTGCAAGCAGCAAACAGAAGTCATACGACATCATGAGAATACATATGTTCGCAGTACAGGGCAAGGCGAACCCAGACAAAGAAAATATGAGGCTTAAACTCGGCGGTGGTCAATCTGACGACGGTTCAGCTGACAGAGCTGCAGTTTAGCATAAGATACGCGTACGTATGATAGACTTGATCTGCTCTGCAAAGGCTCTACCGTCAGAGGAACTGTACATAATGCAAAAGGAAGAACTTTCAGTTGCATGCTACATGTTCGACACGTACACTTGACTGAAGGTCAAGCACATCCATAAGAAATAAACCCATCTCCTCGTCAGAGACAATATTACACAAGGACTAGGACGTCAAGGGTTCAGTTTAAAAATTCTCTGTTCTTGAAGGAGTTTGTCGCAAAGACTAATTGATTGGCGAAAAACCGCTAGTCGTAAAGTAAGTTTGACTTCGACTTTGAAAGTAGTCAGTTGTAACGGTGTCTGTGAAGAGAAGACTTCGTCGGTGCAGTTGAAGAATCTCCATTATTAAGATCCGTTACCCGGAAACGACTAGTGAAAAGAGGCTGAAAAACTTAACATGTGCTGTAGTGATTTGTAAAGTGTGGAAATTAGAGATAGTGTTGTAGTTCATTGTATTTATGTCCTGTAAGTGGTCAGAAATCTAATATCCAATCCCAACGCCCATTGATAGTCACTCATACACATGACAATATTAATATGTATATTGGGCAAATAGGTACGTGCATGGAGCGTTGACTGTCACAGGACATGAGACGCGTTCCATTAGTTGGGCATCATTAACACACTGATGAATGTTGGTTTTCTAAATCCAGAGAATTTGTTTACCAGACAACTGCATATCAGTTTTCCAAATAAGGGTCTGTATCATACTGCTAATGAGTTCGTTAGGTACCAGAATAATTTACATTCGTTTACGAGGCCAGGATAGCTCAGTCAGTATAGGATAAAGTTCGATGACTGAGCAGTTGTGGGTTGATTCCCAGGAAGGGTATAAGTATTATTTTCACTGTCATGAGCAGACAGGATTTTGAGTAAACTGTACCTGTCCAGTGGGTTTCAGGAACAGGAATTAATCAACCGGGGTTGATGCCTTTCTGCATCCTTATTGAATGTTAGAAAGAACTGGAGTTTGTGCCTCAATTTCCTAATTTAAATAAGTACAGGGACAACACTACACTTACATTTCATATATTCTTATAATGAAATGTATTTCAGGACATATACGGTCTTAATCGTAATCTCTGAATTTGAAAAGACTTTGTGAAATTGCCGCTTGGAGAAAACAGGCCCGAAATGTTGGCCCTAATAACAAACTGCTCAGAATAGAGAAGTCACTGGGAAAGTTACCGAATATTTGCTCTCTTATCAAATCTCAGATTATTTTCCATCTGAAAAGAGAGAAGTCTGACAGTACTAGAAATGATAATTAAATTCTTTTTACGTCCTTTTCATTAGAAACACGAAGAGAATATATTTCCAGCGTTTGCAAGCTCTGAAAACGTTTCAGCGCAATGAAAGGGGGAAGAAACTGGGGTTACTGCAGAGTGAAACGATTTCTTGCCAAAGTTCAGTTCTGTGCACAGAAGTACATGGCAGCATACGAAATTCATTACACTTTTTAGTGGAAATATGAAAAAAAAATGGGCATGTATTCAATACGAGATATTTTATAGTCGTGAAACTAATGTAAGTTACACGAAAAATTTAGAAACAAAATTCTGAGTAATATATCTAAACTGAAACGGAGGAAGGAAATGGAGAATGGAAGATTAATAGTGAAGAAGGTAGTGACTTTTAGTCGTATCAGAACTTAGTTTATTAGGATGTTTTTAATTCGCTTAGTGGGGGGTGCATCCAACTGGGTCCACTCGGCACGGCGGCCAATGATTGGCCTATTGTAGCCTGCTCCGGGTGAATATGAAGATGGAGAATTTGGTGGAATTAAGATTGGAAGGGGAAACCGAAGTACTCGGAGAAAACCCGCCACAAGGCCGCGCCATACTTCAAGCGTCTAGTCGCCGGTTTCCCACCGCGGCGGCCCGGGTTCGATCCCGGGTCTGATCAAGTGGGATTTGTGGTGATCAGCCTCAAGCCTCTGTCGCTCTACCCCTGGGGTAGGCGTCGGCGGTGCCCATTTAATATGAGGTCTGGTCCGCCCAAGAGCCAGTCTAGACACTGTTGAAAAAAGGAAAATCTTGCCCTGCTGGAAATGGAAAAACACGGATCATCCTGTCCGTAGCCCGTCGCTATACCGACTGAACCACCTGGGCTTTCTTTTCTAGTAGGCTTCTCTGCCATAGTCTTTTTTATGCATTTATCTTTTCTGCGATTCCTGCTACATGTTCCCCCAAAACCAGTCCTTCGAGATCTGATTATCATAAAAATATATGGCGAGGAATAGTGTAAGTGCTGAAGACCTTGATTATGCCTCACTCGCCGCCTTCTTGTTACTTTCTCCTTCGGTGGCTGAAGCATTCTTCTAAGCACCTTGTTCTCAAGAACTCCTAATCTCTGTTCTTCCTTAATTTGAGAGACCAAATTTCACACTCATACAAAACAACAGTCGAAATTAGCATTTGCCAAATTTTAAATTTTGTTTAATTTTTCTATAGAGAACGGGCTCGAGTGCAGAAGATTCTGAACTTAAATGTACCAAGCAATTCCCGAATTTAATCCGCTCCTAATTTCTTCAGGAGTAAAATTCTGATTCAAAGCATCTATTAGCTATAATTTTGTCCTGTGTTTGTGCTCTATTTTGGCGAGGAAAACATATGCTGAAGTTCGTCTACACTTGTATCTAATCCAGCTCCCGTATTGGCGACTAATTTAGCTTCTGTCTTTTTAGTCAACTTTCTTTCTTTTGAAAAATAAAAAGAGGCTTATAGGATCACCTTGCTGCCTGTCTGTCTATTCATCCGTC
Source organism: Cryptotermes secundus (assembly GCF_002891405.2). Classification (NCBI taxonomy): domain Eukaryota; kingdom Metazoa; phylum Arthropoda; class Insecta; order Blattodea; family Kalotermitidae; genus Cryptotermes; species Cryptotermes secundus. The sequence goes on from NW_019718280.1 coordinate 678,895, forward strand.
TATGTCTTTTCATCTCTCTGTGTTTCCCTCTCTAACCTTTGAGGCTTATGATGCTTATGAAATCACATTGTTATTCCTGTTTCCTTCCTAATTGTTTAGTTTTCTATGTGGTGCGTGTCATATTAAAGAAATGTAGGCGGTTAATACTACCCAGAATTACTCAGTCTTGATGCTGTTTTGTTTCTACGGAACAGATCATCAGCAGCAGCAGGGACCAAATGCTGACTTGTCCCATACAGTTTCAGTCTTTCCAGTGAAAGTACTCGCGCTGATATGATAACAATTTGTGTGTAGTGTGCTTTGGGTTGTGTTTACAAATTAAAAATTGGCAATAGTCAGGAATATTTGTGTTTCGTGGTGGTAACATTAGCGAGTTCCAGGAAATTCCTCTTGGGCCTTGACATAAGTACCTCTTGTGTAAATCTGATTGTTAGTATTATGGAAAATGTAACCACAGAAAGTACTTCAATTATTTTCAGTTTTATCGTAATATGTTGAAACTAAGCACGCGTACTTGTTTGCGGTTTCATATTATATCGTACCAGCAGGTTTTGTGTAGAACACTTGATTGTACTGAATATCGCCTAGACCTGAACCTTGTAAACATTTAAGTTTTAGTCTGTTAACATTGACACGTATAAGGGGTTAGCGTGACGAGTAATACCGGGGTCTGGATTTATTGACACTTCTATACTAGTACAATCAGCTATGACAGCTCACAATCAGTGACTCTCTACGACTCGCTCCAGTCCTTGCTGCTTCTCTTCCACTGGAAGAAGTAGTTCTGCTCACACTTTAAAGTCAGAGCTACTTTACGACTGGCGGTTTACCGCCCATCATTTCATCATGGCGTCAGACCCCTTGAGACTCACGACCAGATATTTTTTTTTTCGTTCTCTTGCGGCAATAGTAACATCCTCTCTGACGAGAAGATGAGTTTGTCTCTTAAGAATACGCTTGGCCTTTCGTCAAGTGGCTATTTCGCACATATAATATTTTATTGAAGGTCTCCACGGTTCCTTATATAGGCTACTTTATATCCATGGAATTTCCTTTGTGACGAATCTGTTGTCATGGAAACATGCTTATTGAAGCGTTCGCCAATAAACAACCGTCCTATTGTTGACTACGCTGGGATTCTGTTTACTTAGCAACTGATTTTTCTGGCCCCATAGCTAAATGCTCCGAATAAATTCGTCACAGTATTAAAATGAATCAACTTATTTTGTTTCCACTAGTTTTAGATCTATGTGTTAAAAATATTCTAGTGTCAGTTGACTTAATTCGTATATAATAAAATAAATAAAATAAATATTTCTTTGTGGTCTGCTGTAGCAAAATTTTGGCTAGTTAAGAAAAGCAATATACTCTTCCTTCAATAGTCTTGTGGGTAACAATATTTTCTCATGAAGAGGCGGCTTTTTTGCAGAGTAGTCCTTTCGCAGGAACTCCCTTCAACAAATTCTGCCTAGCTCCTAAGTATGTTCCCCATCCTCGAGAGGATTTTATTTCCCTCTCAAACTGACGGAATATTTGAGCGACACTGAAATTACTTATCGCTCGAGAGACCGGCGAAAACTTTGAGTTCTTTCTCACTAGGATATCCGAAATGTCGACAATACAGCCCACTTCTAGCAAAATATTGTCACCCCAAAACAGGAAGAATGTTGATGGTTACGTATTTTTAAGGTATCTGAAAGATGTGTAGCACTGTGTTAGTCAGTATTCTATTCTCAGTAGATGTCCTACGTGTGGAACTGACTAGCATGTAACAGAGGCCTTGACAGAAAATGTCAGTCTCTAATGTAATAAGATTTCTCACCCTTTTTTGAATATAAAACTATGAAAATATTCACAAAAAATCTGTCTTTTTAACTATTTTGAGTCCACTGCATGCAGTGCGCACTTCAAACCAAATTTCTCAGAGATTCATTTCAGTTTAATTTTAGCTTTCCCAGCTGGGACATTTTCTATTGATTTCCACAACAAAATTTTGCATTAATTTCTCATCCCCTCTCACGAGTGCTCCGTGCTCAACTCATCTTCGATTCAAGTGTCTAATAATAATTACTGAAGAATACACAAGTCCAGTACTTAAACCTTCAGGCTGATTTGACTAGTTTGTCGCAGACACTGAGAGACGAAACTGCGGAGAGTGTGTAGGTTCCCATGGCGCGAGGGTAGTGTAACGCGCGGGGTTGAGGCGTTCAAAGCGCCGTCAGTACACAGTGTACAAGCCATGTTAGGGACTGGTCAGCCCCCACTACGCAATACTCACCAGCTACATAACCTAATTGGTGTTAGTTATATTCCCGTATAACCCGTCCCGTCCCTAACCAGATGCCAGTATTCCACACGGGTGAACCTGGAGTGAGTTGGAATGAGCACTTCTTTTAGAACAACAGTGTTACAAGTACAGACATGAATAATTTGTTAGAAAAGTGGTACAACTCTCTCAGAAGCTCTGCCTGTATTATTAATAAAAATACAGTTCTGTGAGTTTTACATGGTTTTTCTCTGTCGCTACATGCCGATTCCGGGACAGTCTCTCGACCTGACCTCTACCGCTTCCTTACAGATCCTTTGGAGTTCAGCTTTCGTTCGTTCTGTTATAAGAACCCGTGTAGCCTTAATAATGGAAACGTCATTAAATAACCTGAAAATCATAACCTACTGACAGACGTTAGTTTTCCGAAAGATCCGTACTAATATATATCATTACTGCCAGAACTTCAACGGACCTACGCAATTTGAAGCATTCGGTTGGTCTGAAACACCAGATGCATACAGACATCACCACCTACAAGACTCCACCATGTCACAGCTAAGAAAAACCGTAGCCTTACATAACATATATATGTTGATAATACAATATCATTCCATGTTTGCATCTGTAATTATCATGTTACCTTTTGAGTGTCTAGTATTTCAGCGTCTTAATCAAGAACACTATGTTTCAAATCCCGCTCCAGACAATCGTATTCCTGAGGTTTTACACAGTTTTCTTCAGTTACCCTATGCAGATATGGGGATAGTAGCTCAAATATAACCACGATGACTTTCACATTAATTTCAGTTCAATATTTACTGCCATCAGACGTTATGTAGGGCGGCCTAGAGGGAGCGCCCTCAAATTACTATAAAGGTACAACACAAATCTGAGGTTAAAAATTACGTACAAAATTTAAAACGTCTGCATTTTCTGGATGTTCAGTTTCCACTCTTTAGTTAATTTTCTAATTAATAATTCAAATTTGGAAACTGTCTTCAGACGATATTTAAGTATAGTCTCACTTTATTAAAGCAGCTTTTTTCCCTTGGCACTACAGCCCCAGTGGGCCTAGGCCTACCTCCATGAAGTTCTCTGATTAAAACAGCTTAGGTTATTAAAATATGAAGATGAGACACAGATGCCGATTGGGCCGCGCCGTAGCTCAAGCGGTTAGTCGCTGGCTTCCCACCGCGGCTCCCCGGGTTCGATCCCGGGTCTGGTCAAGTGGGATTTGTGGTGGACAAAGTGGCACTGGGGCAGGTTTTCTCCGAGTACTTCGGTTTCCCCTGCCAATCTTCATTCCACCAATTGCTCCACAATCACCCTCACCTATCACCTGGGGCTGGTACAAACGGCCTGAAGTGGCGGCAGTACAAGGGACTTAGCCCCACCCCACTAGCATTAAAAAAAGAAAATAGATGCCGATTAGAAGACAATATGCTTGTTTCAAATATTTTTTCCATAAATGAAAACCATCTGTATAGACGATAAATATCAGTAAGAAAATTCTGATTGGGACATTTCTTAAAGAATATTGAAACCATAAGCTAGGATAAAGCATTAATGAATTAGAATTTCCAGTGTAATTCTGCATAGGTTGGCAGTCATGTTTTGTAGACATCCAGACCCTCCAATTGTGTCACCTTCACGAAACACGAAACCAGTACACTACTTGTTTATCAACAGACAAGATCGGCAGGCCAGCTCGGCTCAGAGCACGTGTAAGTGAAACAGTGAAACAGTGAAATGAGGCTTCAATGGGATGGACCTGGAAGTGAACTACTGGTGCAGGTGAGTTAGCATGATGGGAGCATGATCTTTATTCTGATTTTGTGGGTTATGACACCGCATGTTTTGCTAAGTAGACTCAAAGGAATATGTTGGTTCCACATGAAATGGTTTCCAATGAAGAATGTTGCACTACGACAGTGCAAGTATGCGAATAGCCGTAACTAGGAGCTCAGAAAGAGGCAGTTCAGACCAATCACATCATGTTATAGCACGTAACAGTAAGGCCAAAAGTCTAGCTAAAACGATAATTGATTTCCTTGTACTTGAGGTTCCTTGGATGTGACGCCATGTAGTCCGGTATTTTCTCGACGTTTCAGAACGTATCGTTCCATCTTATGAGGTAGTGACTAAGCCCAGGAAACAGTTTAATTTTACGCTTCGACCCTGAAGACGCAGGCAGTATAATGGTCCGAAAAGTTGGGTGAACCTCACCCGAATGAACGGATTCACAGCCAAGAAGAAGAGTGAAATCTTTAGAAATAGTTTCCCACTACAGCCCCATTTAAAAATTTATGTTGGAGGTTTTCTTTAGAAAGTATGCGTGAGGGGTATGACACTTGACTATTATATTGGAAGCATATGACTATTGATAGACAACGGCTCGGTAAACACAGTTTCGGAGTTAGGCTCTCAACAATATGGCATCCGTTGCTAGATACTGGGCCATAAAGAGTTCCGAGGCAGGCAGTTGGAGTACAACGGAGTACCAGAATGAGAATGGAGCATGTCCTAGTGATTTGTGAAGTGGGTAGATGAGCTATAGCGCTATAATTGGTTATAATTATGAGTAACTCTAAAATGTGTTAATAAAACCAGTCATCAAACCCAGAACACATTATTAGTCACGGAGCCATAAACACGTGACAATATCAAATTTTAAGGTTCAAGGGGTCCGTACTTGCGCATTATGTAGCCACGAACGCGAGAGGCCTTACAGCGATACTGACAAAGAGGTTGTATTAGTGCTGATGTCACAAAGAAGAATCTTGTATTCTCTGTGCGAAGTAAATTAAATTTGTCAGTAATACCTTTTAATAAATTTGCTTTAAGATGTCAGCACGTCCTTCAAATTGTGTAAACTAACTCCACGGTACCGAGTCGTCCTTGAGAAGGCAATACTTGATCTGCCAGTCACAGAATTCCCAGTATATTACGAAGCACTTCGAAGGTTCCGGAGCCACCCCAACCCCAAAACGCTTTTCCTCTAGGATGAATTCTCTTGCAACTGCTCTCAGCGAACTGCCTTATAGAGACTTTACATTGTATGTGTCACGTCTCACGTCCATGTTCCTTTGCTTAGCTTGCTCAAAGAAACAGTCCAAGTCAGAAGATCTGTGTAATATTTCATAGCAAAATTATTTTTAAGCTGAGGTTCTAGCCACACGCCCAACCCCCAAGCTGGAGAACCAACTTCTGATGTTCCTCTGCGACTACATCTTCAGTAATTTTCTACCTTTGTTGCCCTAGAGTGAGTTTTCTAGACAGCGTCTCCGTGAAGGCCCTGTTCGCTTGAGCTGCAGACAATACCACCCCAGCGCTCGCTTTAGCAGACACGTAATGATTTCTTTCTCTGTGCTGGAAAGTGGGCCAGTTCTCATTGCACCAATGTCCTACTTGTCTTTTCTGTCATCTGGGTAACTAACAGTGTACCATTTACGGCCTTAATATGAATGAAATAATAAAGTATGTATAATGAATTAATGTATAAGGGGTGGGCCTTCTCGGCCCTTTCACCCCGACCTACAGTGGTCTGTTGTGCTTAAATAATAAAGTAAGTAAAAGTGAAGTTATCCCTGTAACAGGCTGTGGAGGCCCATAGGGTTGTGAGAAGTTGAGGTTCCCACATTTTCTAGACAATCAGCTCATAGATGGCGGCAAGGTTGTCAGCCCCAACGCGCCGGCCGCTCTTTACCCCCAAGAATATTCCCGGTACTCATTTCTGTTAGAGGCTGGGTCGACCCCACGGCCATAGTGCGGCTGGAAGGATTAGGTCAATTGAAAAAATCCAGTGACCTCATCGGGACTTGAACCGGCGACGTTCTGACTTGTAGCATAGTACCTCAACCAACTGCGCTACCTCGTACCCCATGAATATAATAATAATAATTTGCAATATTGTATTGTTGCATTAATATAACATTTGCACAAATATATTTCCTTCTTAAATACAACTTGTCTAGTTACCTTAGGCCGTATGCGACCATCATCAGGTGTCTTCTGTCGTGCTAAAACTGTCGTACTCTATGTGAAAATTACGTATCGCGTGTGAACGCGTTATTTTCTAATTATAATAATTTTAGCTTAATGAAAATTAATTAACATGTCAGTGATTTCCTTGTGGTCGTCGTCCATTCCTTTAAAAGATATCCGCTTGAGTATCTCTCGTTTTGGGTTCATTTGCGCAGCATTCCGCTCTGTGGCGTGGTTACCTTGCGTGTGATTTGTTCTGTTCGTAATGACGCCGATGTCGTGTCATCTTCAGTTTTGTCATGTGTGCACCATTGTCTGTAGGGTCTTCCACGCCGTTAGAGTACTTAACGTTGTTAATGGTTATTTAACGATGTAACTTTACTTATCCCTGTACTGATACTATGGCAGATGATTCGCATCACATTGAGGTATCTCTAAGTCTTCTTATTACAGAACACATAATGGGAAAAATGATTTGTGTTAAGAATTACGTGTTGTATTTCATCTGCATCATGAACGATGACATTTCTTCGTCAGCTAGTGACGTAGACGGTTGAGTCATCATTGGGCAATTACTGGATTCCATTTTCAGCATACGTTGTTTGTATCGGCAGGAAATTCGGATACGTTTTCAAAGCACTGCACTCCCGTTGCCTGTACAATGTGTGGGGTGCAGTAGATGGGCTGTAGAACAAGTTGATACGTAACTGAGGTAAAGCGTAAGCATTCGGAACATTTTTACCGAACTCCTTGTAAAGTTTGTGTATTTTCTTTATTGCTAGTGGAGTGGGACTAAGTCCCTTGTACTGCGGCCACTTCTGGTCTATTGTACCAGCCCCAGATGATAGGTGAGGGTGATTGTGGAGCAATTGGTGGAATGAAGATTGGCAAGGGAAACCGAAGTACTCGGAGAAAACCTGCCCCAGCGCCACTTTCTCCATCACAAATCCCAATTGACCAGACCCGGGATCGAACCAGGGCAGCCGCGGTGGGAAGCCAGTGACTAACCGCTTGAGCTAAGGCGCGGCCTAAAGTTTGTGTATATCAAGATATGAAACTAGATAACAAATAAAAGAAATAATAAATAAATTGCAATGATATTATTATAGATGTTCGCAATTTTCAGTGCCAGAAGTAGTTTTCATTTTTTCTTAACATTGGAAGGTGGTCACAGTGGTCGGGCGGCCTGAGGGATCGCTGCTTCGAATCCCACACAAGGCATGGATGTTTGTGTGCGTTTATTCTCTGTTGGTGCTGTCCTGTGTATACAGACAGAGGATTTGCGACTGGCTGATCTCCCGTCCAAGGAGTTCTCCCGACTCCGTAAAAAATAAAAGAATTGAAAATCGGCCAAATACAACAAAGGGCTGTAGATCCATAGATAGACAAATTATAAGGTAGAATTCTCAGATCTTTCTGTATTTTTATTGCTGTATAATTCGCGAATCCAAATTAAATATTACTGAAAGTAAATAATAATATCAAAATTATAATTTTTATATTGTAATTTAATTTATCTGCGAACACCTTAATTTCTTTTCTCGTATACGCGAGGTCCCACGGAACACGGTTTCGAAAACACTGAATTTATAATTTTAACTCTTTTCGAAGCATGAATATGACCACACACTTCCATCTAATTCCGAAATTAAGAAAGCGTAGATCCGTATGCACTCCAAATAGCAATTTTTTCATTCTAAGTTTTCTATGACAATCCCATGGAAACATATTACCTTCCTACGTACCTTAATACCTACGGCTCTACAGCCCTCTGTTGGGCCTTGGCGGCTTTTTCAATTTTTTGATCATTTACACAGTCGATAGGTCTCCTTGGACTGGGATCAGCCCGTCGCAAAGCCGCTACTTGCACACAGGACAGCACAAACACATAATAGACGCACACAGATATCCACGCCTCGAGTGCGATTCGAACCCATGATCCCAATGTTTGAGCGGGCGGCCACTGTGCAGCTTAAATATAAATGGAAGCCAATCTCTTTTAATTTATATGTTTTGATTTTCTGAGGTATTTTTTGACAAGCTAATAGTCTCTCAGTAATTCGAAAAATTCTCCGTCTTGCATGGCACTCGAAATTTTGTTACAGTGTGCACTGACTCCCATCTTGAGCCAAATGAATACAAAAACGCTTTATATCCTGTTTCTTTAAGATCCATTCTGCTTCCATTTACGCTTATGTCTTCCAAGTGACCTTTCTTAGGCTCAAAGTTCTATAGCCAAAGATTCAAAATTTTAAACTTCGTTTGTTGTTTGATATGTGTATCGTGTATTTCTGCGTGCGAGAAGTATGGTGTATGGTTACACTCTAAACTTTTATTTGGGAGATGTTCAGTTCTAAACCCTGCCAAGACACCAGGTATCCTGACCAAGGGTTTTCTTTGTTTTCTTCTGTACGTCCTGTCATATTTCTGGTTAGCACCTAGATTAGACCACATCGCTTCCTTCCCGATCATTCACAGATCATCCTGCCATTTGATGCTATATGGTCCAGATATTGGCAGCGCCTTAAAAAATAACCACGTTGCATTCTGTGAATTTTTGTCAAAAGGTTCAGATGCAAAATTTTCATCTCTTTGCTGTAATCACTGCAACATATTAATGTAGGCGGTTTATCGTTTTCTTGCTAATTGGATTTCAGAGCCTGTATTATTCTGCACATAAACTGGGTGAAATTTGCAGATTTGCATGCAGATTTTGATGTAAGCACTTTAATTTTAAACTGAAAGACTTGATTGATATCCATCACATCTCTTTACAGAAGTACCCCATTAACAAAATTAATATATTTTCCGAACAATAATATAAAAATTGCCGAACTATGTTATAATTTGTGTGAACCCCCCATTCCCTCTGCAAGCTGTGCCCACACTTCTGGTATCTCCTCGACTCATCTGACATTGCTGTTGGGATACTCTCATGCCACCCCCTCCCCCCCTTAGGGACACGCCGTTGTGTCTCTCGTTTGAAATTTTGGAATGCACATACAGGGTGACTCGTTACAAGTGACCAGTCAGATAAATGATAGTTACGGGTTGAAGGGAATGGGTGTAGTTAGTTCTGGAATTAGGGTGTGCGAGCGGCATATTAGTTATTAGGGGTAGGTATGGGAGGAATGGGTTTGGAGATAGAATGGCTGAGATGAAAATATTATTTAACTGAACCGTAAACCTTTGCACACCCAACTTATTTCTTTTTAGGGGGGAAATTCACATTTTTACATGCATACTTTCAATCAAAGCCGCAAACAAGCGCCCATCCATAAGAGATAACCGGAAACGGATGAGAGATGAATGCCAAAATTGGAGGACTTTTAATTCTTGAGCGCTGGTGTAACTATCCACACGAAGTGACGTGTAACGGCGGCGCCTGTCGCCATGTTCTACGTCCAATTACTGCAATGCAATAAATCTCCCCATAGCACACGAGGCAGGTCTGTCTGTGCAGTTGTGTCCTAAGCATGGTGGCGACATAATACTCTAGAAAATGTGGCTACGTAAATATGTTCAGGATATGTTCTTTTGCGGAAGTGACAGAAGACTTCAGTTCCGTTCGAAGTACAGCTGTCTCATATCTAGACGGACCCTTAGATCACAGAGAGGAAACCTCTTGGGAAGCTAGTAGTGAATATGTGAAGGTTTTGACCATATTGTATGTAGTTGACCTGAAGTTCCTTTACTGTGCTAGCAAAAGCCCAGCCCTGGAGCAGTGAAATATCCTAAGCTAGATGAGTCTGACCTAAACATTCCAATATTTCTTCAAGATCAATTTTAATAATCAACAATCAATTAATTGTCTCGAGGTCCTTCAAATGACCTTCTTCTCTTAGGTTTCTATATCAAATTTGTATGCATCTCTGTATCTTTCTCTGCTTACTACATGCCCTTCTGATCACATCCTCCGAGACTTACTTATCTTCATAGTATTTGGTGAAAACTGTAAACTATCAGGCTCCTCATAATGCAAGTTTTCCGGCCTGTTGTATTTTGTCCCTCTTATGTGACAATATTCTGATCGGTTGCTCAAAACAATAGGATATGGAATCAGAAAACTACGTGTAACGAGGTCAACAGAACTTCGGTTACTTAGCGAAGGTCTGAATAATCACGACAACAGAGGAACTAGTCTCCAGAAACATACTGGTAATATAGAGTAAAATAATCCAGTTTTTCCTCCCCCAGTTCCATAGCGAGTCAGAATATGTGATCAATTCTACGTCCCTTTCACGGTTAAGTAACTTATTACGTTAAACTAAGAGCATTAAGTAGCGTGAGAACCAATCAGGAATTACGTTACCTAGTTTTGTTACCAACCCAATGAAAGTAACCGCTTTCTGAGTTCTGGGTTGAGATTTCCAACTGGAGTTACATGAATGACATTTTCACAAATGACTCGAAGTTGACTGTAATTTATTAAGAACTTTGATGGTTACTTAAAGCTATCACATCAATTGCAGGTTTTATTTCACATGATGATTGTGTACCCAACAGTAAGCAAACAAGGCGTAGCATTATTTAAGGTGCCACCCTAATGCACGCCTTAAATAACTGAAGAAAAACGCAAAATATGAATCAAATAGATGGTACTTGGAAAATGTATGCATCAACAAATCAGGCTGAGCTAACCTGCTGAATATTATGTAAGTCTATCAAACATTTTCAGTAGATTGTACAATGAAACGATGATTTCTAATGTTAGGAATACCCCACGATCCTATTCTTACCACATCATCATATGGGGATTTGCGAACACTCTCCAAGGCAATTCCGGCGCTGATGTAGCTGCTGGTAGTCATCCTGGTCTGAGAGGCCACGAGGTAGACATGTGTGTCAGATGAAGTGGAAACCTGGTCCACCTAATCTGTCTTAATACCCTCATACCTCACAGACCTTGGAAAAGATGGGATATCTGTGTGAAGTCTGAACAGATCTATTGCCTCCGTAAAGTGAAGAAACGTACAACACAAATGCAACATTTCAGTCCCTCTAAATTAAAAAGACATACGCTTAAATGTGTCTGATTTGAAGTAACTGACATTCCTAGCAGTGAGACGTGAGTGTAGGAACTGCTTCTTAAATCAATTTTGAAGTTCACAGTAAGGAATGGGGGATGTTTGTACGGATTGGGAATGACCAAAGGGACGTGAAGTTCCCACATGGGTTGGTTATGAAGGCTTCTTTCTCTTGAGATACAGCGCAAGACGAGCTCTGCTTCATACGTACTTCACGCTGCTTCCTAGCTTGGCTTATTCTCCCACCCAGAAAACGGAAGTGACATGTTTCTCCCAAACGTCGGTGGACTTTCACTGGATTACACGACGTTATGTCCCAGAAGGCCGTTCAAGGTAGCCGAGCGGTCTGAGGCATGTACAGTTTTCAGGATCGTGGGTTCGAATCCCACAGAAGGCATGAATGTTCAATGTATGTACGTGTATAGGTTTATTCTCCGTTTGTGCGCCCTGTGTTTAGGTAGACGTCTTGCGACGAGCTGATCGCCCGTCCAAGGAATCCTACCGTCTGTGAAAATGATCAAGGAACTAAGAAATCAGCCATTTAATCCAAAGTGGGAGCAAGAAGAGAGAAAAAATTATACAAGAAGATAGAATTGTCAAAATTTTCGCTATTGACTTTGAATTGCGTTCTCCTTATCAGTTTTAATTATGATCATATTATTATGGTGCTATAAATTTGTATATAGGTGTACACACTGCTGCCTAAAACGTTGTGGATGAAAATATTAACTGTGAAGTATATATTTGTGTGGGAAAAGTGAAAACATTCTTGAGGTTTCCTGAGTAGCAACAACTTTTACTGCCACAGTGAAGGGAAACACCTGTTGTTATTTCCAGCGTCTAATGTGTAGGTTACGCCGTTACACATCTCGTTACAAAGTCTCGGGTTCTGAGAACCCAGAATAATCGCGTCGGCGAGGAACAACTTCATGAAATTCCACCAGTTTTCCACGGAAATTAATTGATGTCAGAAATTCAAAAGGCAGGATAACTCAGTCAGTATAGCGACAAGGCTCCGTGCAGGGTTTTCGAGAACACGGGGTTTGATTCCCAGCGGGGAAAGTGAGCCCACAGTGTTCGTATCGCTGTAATACCCATTCAATCCCTTTGTAATGTGTTAGAAATAGAGAACAAATCCGCAGGGAGAAGAGGGACGGGAGCTTGAAGCCAGCGTATAGTGTAAAGGAAGAACTCCCACACACTTCCATGCGATTTCGTGGCTTGGTGCTTAATGAAACACTGGAACAAATGTAACAAAATTGCTTCGTTTTCATGATTGTAAATCTCATTATTGTTTAAGAATCAATAAACAAAATTTGTAATCCCTTATCTATCCTTGTTCCATCCAACTTCTATCTTACCTATAAATTTGTGCCCATTCTCTGCAGTATCGTTTTGGAAAATTCTGCTCTTTGCTGCTATTCTTCTTCCTAACCAGATGCCCCATATGACGGAGGTCTTTTACGGTGATTTTACCTCTTCCTTCCCATTGGCTAGTCACGTTTTCGTTTTCTTCTTCTTACCTCTAGTACTCATAATGACCCTTCTTGTGTTTTCCTTATGCAACGAAGCGTATTTCAAAGCCTACGAATGCCAACATGAAAACTGGAGCAGCATGTACCTTCAAAGTTTCTGCATCCGCACGGTTGTACAGCCTTGGCGATCACAGTCTTAAAACTCATCGCTGTGACAACTCTAAACCCTGTATAACTGAATTCTTCCGTTACAGACAGTGGTTGGAAAAGTCCGAACTGAATGCCCTTACTTAGCGAGCTTTGTTGATAATCCGTGGTCCCCTTCGCACAGCTTTCTTTGTGAGAGCACAGAGGGATTCAAACAATTCTCACGTTATTGCAAACATCTATGTAAGTTCTCTATTTGAAAATTCGCAAATATAATGTCCGAGCTTTCTTTGTTCGCGCTGTAATTGTTAAATGAATCCTCCTAAAGAATTTACCGAGTTTTGGGAACGAGACAAATGTCACGTGGAACTGGATATTTTGGGGGTGGGCGCGTGCGGTATATTGCCAGAGAATCTCGCACAGACAAAGCAGCGTTAGCAGGATTATTATCGCGGAAGGGAAACCAATTTCAGTGCGCCATTTGTCACCACGTTTTCGCCGTATGTCTTGTCGCAGACTCCCAGGCTGAACATCTCTATAGAAAGTAAGAATCTCAGTTTGTCCCAAGGACCGATTTCGGTGCGCACAATTCCATCCGCGCTTAAAATGAGTGCTCTGAACGCTTACTGTCTTCAACAGAAGCGACTCCATGTTCGAACTCCGAAAACCTAACATAGAGTTCGGGTTGTTGTATTCCTTTCCCTCCCAAAGCTAGATTAACATGAAGCAGATTTCCGTAATCTTACATTTTGGTGCTTCCTGTTGTGTAAGCCTCTTAAGGGAAGTTTGCGGGATTCAAAAGTGGAGTGGCTTCTGTTGAAGACACAAAGCTTTTAGAGTAGGGCATGTTGGAATAGGGTCTGGAACACCACAAGTTGCATAACAGCTTTTTTAAGCCTGTCTTTCTTTTGACAAGGTAAACACATATTCATGGCTTTGCGTCACTGATTGTCATTTCTTAACAATGAATATTTCAGTCTTGAAAACACCGCCTTGTAGCGGAGATGCTAGGTAAGGTATTTTCACATTGTTGCCAAGACATAAATGATTTTATGACAGCTCCTGCTTTTTGGCATTGAAAATAATTTGCTTCTCCGCAGAGTTAGTGTGTATGTTCTAATCAAACATATTTTCGTAAAAGTTTCAACTTTCGTTTTTTACAGATATTCTTACACCAAGTGTCCAGAAGTCCGGTCTCTTCAGCCATTTTGATATGTCTTAAAGGTGACTTCATGCTATTTGCATCTTACTTGGCTGATGAAAGTCTTGTCTATTTAATGGACATAGGGTTGCTTAGGATGATATATCGGTAACATTCTAGGGTTGTACTGTAGAAAAATCCCCGCTGAAATCTTGGCCGGTTTTCGTGATATCCTGGTTGATGTTTCTTTGGCTTTACATCCGGAGTACCTCGAAAGAGCTGATGGCAGCCTTCCGTGCCCTAACATACTTCAGAATTCTTGATATATTCACGTGCGGTTTCGTAGTATGCAGCATATGTTCGCAGTGGCTGTCTCCAACCTGGATGCTCCACTTTTACGTTTAACGTTAACCGTATCAGAACCTGCTTGGTACATAGTCTGCGCTGAAAGGAGGCCCGCGTGTTGCTTGGCTCATCCTTCAGTCTTTAGGACACAGCACGTCTCTGTGAAACCTACCCGACTGCACGGCGTCACATCAGAGAACACAGTGTTCTTCGTGTTGAATAAGAGTAAGAAAAATAATTAGTTGAGCACAATTTTATGAAGCCATATCGGGGACCTCGGCACTATATATAGGCGACACGCTTCTGCCGCTTTAACCCCGGGGAAAGAGCCCAGAGTACCCACTGGGCGGTTCCCAGGGTCAGCCTGTACACTGCGAAGAAGATAAAATCTTGCACTGCTCAGGATCGAACTCGGACCGTCCAACTATATCCCATTTTATCTTCGGTGTTCATTACAAAGGTCAACCGCCCAGGATACAGGAAATGGAATTGTGTTAGTAACTTTAACATGTGACGAAGGCATTTAGAAAGTGACACGTACTTCAGCACGTCGCTTCACATTTCATCACACGTAATGATTACAGACTAGCTCCAGCAGAATTGCTTCTAGACTTATCCTCCAGCCACATTTCTGTAACCCGTTCATAGTATGCAGTTGCCTCATCCCTCACCTTAGCAAAATTCCACATCTGAGTAGCAGGCCCACGTAATTAAATAGTTATAAATTAAACGTTGGTATAGAGACCACACGACTTTGTAAGCAGAAATGAAATAACAGTTGGAAAGGTACAGTATACTCTATGTCACGTGTAATTTCGGTGTACCTTGAGAGATGGCTCTGATGTTCTGGCGGTTAAAGTTAGAACTTGTGAAGACTGTAGAGTTCGTAAATATGGATACAGACGAGGTAAGGTTTATTTTAGTGAATTCTAAATTTGCCTGTGAGGTTGGATGTTGTCCTTGTTGAGTCTCAAAGTTGTCTAGTAAATGAGAAGTTTGCAGTTTCACTAAGTTATATAAACTCGTTGCCTGCCTCAGATTCTGTGTGTCTTTAAAGAGTATATTTAGAATTGTGACCTTAACCAACAAACGGTATGAAGCAGTGCCTCTGGAATATTTTCGATTTCTTAGCATTTTTTTTAAATTAAGTAATTCTATAAGATTACTTTGCTATGTGTTTGTCTCTGTACGTGTACACTCCCCAACAACTTTTGAATGCCTGAACCAATCTTTATCAAACTTGGTATGTATATCATGGCAGCTATGCCCATTTCAACGACTCACCTAATGAATCTCTCACATCAGTCATAATAATATTACAGCGTCTGCAATTTTTGCAGTTATAACCGAAATATTAGTTAAAAGTCTTAACCGGTCGCAATGGATTTTGCTGCTATCTGAGACCATTTCAGCAGCACAATTAATGAAACTCTCATATCAGTCACATCAGCATTACAGCCTATCAAATATCAGAGGAAAAACCTTAACATTCCTTGAAAGCCTCTGTCAGTCTTCATGAAACTTGGTAAATATATCACGCAACATGTAGCCACCTCGAAGGCCTACATCATAAAACCCTCCCGTCGGTATTACTAACATTGCGGCCTCTCAGATTCCTGAGATAATAATATTATATTATTATAGTATATTATATTTCATGCCACTTGAAATAATCTCAATAACATCATAAATACCTCTCATCGTTAATAGAAACACTACAGCCTCACAAATTTTTACTGTAATACCCCTGATATTACTGGAGTGCCTGACGTGATAATCGTGTACCATGACTCCTAAGGCCTTCTCAGCGCTGTATTTCATAAATCACTCGTATCAGTGGTATCAGGACTTTAGCCTTCCAAACTGCATTGTCTTACCGACTTCATTGCGCATACGAACTAAGGATTTCCTTCTACTTGTATCAGAATCTCAAATTACAGTCAAACGAAAGTAGGAAATTAGGCCGCGCCATAGCTCAAGCGGTTAGTCGCTGGCTTCCCACCGCGGCAGCCCGGGTTCGATTCCGGGTCTGGTCAAGTGGGATTTGTGGTGGACAAAGTGGCGCTGGGGCAGGTTTTCTAAGAGTACTTCGGTTTCCCCTGCCAATCTTCATCCCACCAATTGCTCCACAATCACCCTCACCTATCATCTGGGGCTGGTACAATAGGCCAGAAGTGGCCGCAGTACAAGGGACTTGGTCGACTCCAGTAGAAATAAAAAAAGTAGGAAATTAATTCTTCCCAGTACTTCTTCTTTTATAATGAAATTTGATACTTTATTTTTTCACCGGATGCAACAAACTATTCAATAAAGAGCTGAACAGACTAACCTGTTCGTAATATTCAGCATTTTTATTCAGGAAGTTCATGGTTCGAATCTCGGGAAGGAAAGCGGTTGAGTTGTCTGGTATTAATCGTAATTTTCTTCACTCCCTCCAAACAAATGCCAGGTCGTACGTGTCATTCCACATTTTTTTGGATCTTTACACGTCATGTTAAATTCATGGATTTCACTACTACTACTACTACTACTACTACTACTACTAAATAATAATAATAGTAGGAGATTCAGTAGTGTACAATTTTCTGTGGGATAAGTTGAGTTGCGTATTAAATTCTGGACACATCTGGATGATGTCTCTACCTTGCACCTTTAATAAATAAGTACATATGTGTAACTGTCATGTTGACAGATCCCACGGGAACTTTTGTAGTGAATAATCGCGATTTTTAGTTGGTTGCAATCGATACTCGTAAAGCTGAAATGGCACTGGAAACCCACGCAGGAGGTACCAGTTTCGAGCATGCTCATGTTAGGGGGCATTATAAAGACGATTTGTTACATTTATGTTGGCGTTGTGGTAGCTGCGTTAGTGCGTTTGTCACGGCGGACAGATCTGAAAACTGACGTGGGTTCCGTAAGAACATGATAATTGCCCTTTATCATATTTTCTTTTTCATAGACCGCGAAGTCTAACACACTACCGTTTCCGATCGCTCGAACACTGAAATCTCAGGTTCGAGTCCCACTAGAGGCATGAGGGTATGTTTTTTTTGTGGTGTCCTGTGCAATTAGAGGATTTGGAAGGCCTTGTGGTGGATCTGTCGCCCTTCCTCAGTTCAAAGAGGCCTACTACGTGTCTGTACCCGACTCGCATTCTGAAGTGGAACCAGCCAGAGAGTTCAGTGCCTAGAACGAATGAAATAGAAGAAGACATCAACTTTACCGTACGTCAGTGCTTCTCCTTTATATTCTCAAAACCACAAGCCTACAGTAATTCACTTTTACTCCGTTGAACTTCGTTGGAAAGTCGTATTAAGTGGCTATATTTCGGGACACTGGCAAAGGAAGGGATATTCTGCTTATTTGACATCAATACAGTATACATTAATGGCCTGCGTTGAGACAGATGCGCATGCAGAAGAGCACTGCCTCCATCACACGACCAGATTTTAAGCCTGAATATGGAGAAAATATATATCTCCGAAACGTCCGTAAACTTACCTCACACCCTAGGTCGTGCCATAGCCAGCTAGCTTCCCACTGCGGCGGCCAGGGTTGCAGCCCGAGCCAGTTGATGTGGTATTTGTGGTGGACAAAGTAGCACTGGGGTAGGTATTCTACGACTACTTCGGTTTCCCCTACCAATCTTCATTCCAGCAATTGCTCCACATTCATCAACACCATCTGGGGTTGGTACAGCAGGCCAGTTAGTGGCCGACGTAACAAGTGGACTCAGTCTCACCATACCCCAAGGAAATAAGTAACTAAAGTACCTCATACCCTAGAAGACAGTACTCTCCATGGCCATGGCCTTAAGAAACTCAAATTTTACTCTAGAAGTGTTTGAAGAGATTATTGCGAGCCGGGACAGCCCAGTAGAGGTTACGCTACGGGTCAGACAACCAAGAGTTCAATTAACTGCAGGAAAAAGATATTTTTTTTCTTCTCTGTAGCGTTCGAAACGACTTTCGGCCCAGAATCCAACGGATGCAAGGGGACAGAGCTTCGTTGCCCGCTTTTTACTTCCTGCAATTTTACCTACAGGAAAGTTCGTCTAGTACGTAATTGGTAGGCTTCATTAGCTCACAGAAAGTCCGTATTATTTTTTTTTTCCTTGGCACTACAGCCCCAGAGGGCCTAGGCCTACCTCCGTGAACTTCTCCGTTCACTTCGGTTTTTCTAGATCTTACACATACAGTAGGACTCCTTGGGCGGGTGATCAGCTCGTCGCAAGGCCTCTACCTGTACACAAACAGAAGAACACACACACACAAACTAAACATCCATGCCCTAAGTGGGATTCGAACCCACGATCCCGGTTTCCAAACGAGTGACAACAGTACCTGCCTTAGACCTTAGACCGGCATAAAATGAACATACATGTATATATATGTGAATTGTTTTCGTTTAAAGGAGTCCTGCCTTTGTACAGGCAACCCATCCGGCTTCGCCATTGTTGCATTTTCAGTAGCCATGCATTATGCTGTGTATTCCTTTAACGGTCAATCCATCTGTAAGCCACAAAATTAATGTTTGTCTACACACAAATATGTATTCAGGTACATACGGGCACACATATCACGTGTCACATAATCTATCCCTCCACTGTGCGCACACAGCCTCGTTCCTACCTGTCTCATATTGCGCGATATATGGCGTGCAGTGCGAGGTATATTGAACTCCCAGGGGGACCGCCTCTCCTTGGGAAATGTCTTCAATGAAATACGGCAACTCCTCTATCCGCACACGGTTTATAGCTTTACGCATCTTCCAGATCTAGCGCTCTACGCTACCGGCATCCAGTATTGAGAGTCGAGACATTACAGCTTCTGATGGTGGATCGAAGGACGAACGTTAATTCTGAAAGCGGCCAAACTCTTGGAGGTACTTGGGAAAACGTTGAGAACCCCTCAAACGGGAGAGCTGGTGTCCCGTCTGGGATTAGAACTGAACACCTCTGCTGTGAAAATCTAGAGCGTTACATATAGGGCAACGTGTTCTGTAGTAAACGGTATTGTTTTACAAATGAACGATTTTCTTTTGAACTTCGAAGTAATATCTGCACTGCACTGCACTGCACTGCAGCTTTTACGGGGAGGGAAGAAGGGGGAATAAGAGGGGGAGAGAGAGAGAATGTGAAACTGAGACAGGAGGAGCTTCCTATGTTCTTATGACTGTTTTATTTTGCGTTATTTCATTGGTGTGTTAAGTTTCATACCTCTATGGTGCAAAAAATGGAAAGGTGATTAATAGAGTTATAACGAAGGCGGTTATAGTGGTTCATTTCTTTCACCTGCAGTCTCACTAATCACGTGGATGGGCTGAGAGAACATATTGTCAGGGATTTGCTCAAAACATTGCTAGGCAACGGCTCGATAAGCACTCTGCGACCAATCTGCACGCAACAATAGAAGGACGTTCATTTCTAGGATACGCCCGAAATACGGGCATGCAAGGATAGGAAGAGTGTTTTCTATTGTTTGACAGCAGCTAGCGCTCCAGTTGACTAAGTAGCGATCACGTGATACCACAACAAATGCGTGAAAACTTTGCAGAGGAGTAGTCATTCCATTGTTTAGACCCGTAACCAAGCAACGACTAGTAGAAGAAGACCAAGAAGACGCATTGTGAGCTACTGTAAATTGTTTGTGATTAAGGATGATTGTAAAAAAGGCGTTAATAAATCAGATCATCCAGCCCAGAGCCCGTTACTATAGGCCACGACCCTAAACATGCAACAGTATGAATATCCTCAATTCATTGAACATGTATAGTATATCTCTACTGTGTAAATTCTAGGCGGGTGAGAATGTGACGTGTTGTCTATTCTACTTCATTTCCTTTTCCTGTTTGTGGCGAATGCAGGAAATTATTACGTAAAAGAATACATTTTCTGATCCCCGGTAACAAGATTTGTCGTGTTGACAAAATATCTTTATCTCCTGTTCACCAGACTTCAGAGCAAGTCAGAGAAGTGTCTCAGTAACCCATGCCGATATGTGATGGGAATGAATTTAGGCTCAAGTGTTCTGAACCCATGAAAGCTGTCTCTCTTGACACGTAGTCAGGGACCGAGTGTTCTTATTTGCATCAATTAATGCCTGGATTTGAGACACCTGTAGCTTAGGAACACAACAGAAATGAAGTTGATGTTCGCAATATTTTATTCTGTAACGGAAATAGTTAAATGCCAAACACTTCACAGTGAAAGTCATCTTTAGCTCTGCTTTTGTTGCACCTACAGACCTTCTCCTGTCAGATGCGCTGTAACGTGTCCTTGTAATATTTTCAGTTGCTTGTAGTTAATATATCTTACTCATTATATTCATTATATCATTACTTTGCTCTACTCCCGGGCTTTCATATAGCTCCGAAGAAAGACATTAAAGCGATGAAGCTGGGAGAACCACAAGGCCACGCGGTTGTCATCCTCTTCCTATCCACCGACCAGGGAAATTCACATTTAAATATTCAGTATATTATTGCACTAAATGAAAAGTTCCACCGTCCAATTGAAGAATAAGACTTTTGGGTTCCTGAGCTGCGAAAGAGCGTAATTTTCCAACATGTCTGAAAATGAATTGTTATTAAATGTATCCTCTTCAAAGGAAAACGGACCGACGACTCTTTGATACGTTACTTCGCACCGCACGTTCGCTACAGGATTATCGCATTCATGTTCCTAAAGTTTTCCGAGAGGCTCACTGTTCCAAATGTCACATTCATGTAGATTAACCTATTCATAGATGTGAAATTTTGCCTCATCAATGACGGATATGTGAGTTAAGAATTGCTGTGTCTTCTTCAAAATTTGTGCGCACATATATGCCGGAAACTTCACCAAATGCTGCAGATTTCCGGATTATCTACAAGTTGTATGATTTCAGAACTTGGTTCTTCTGAATAATTCTGTGATCAGTTCTTTGCCGCATCTGCAACTCTGCAAATTAGGGAGTACTCCAAATTCTGTATGAAAGTCTGCCCGACACGGTCCACATTTTCTTCATACCTCCTAGGCAGATCAGTCTCTCGTCTCCACTGCCAAGTCTCTCTAAGTTTCTTGTACCGTCTGCTAATGCTCTTGTGATCAGGTGACCTTACACCATACTCACGTAAATTCACATAAAACTGAATAATAAGTACAAACATGGCTTACCACAACATGGTCTGTGTTTTCTGTTGTACGGTACACATGGAAATGATCGAACAGGACCCTTCATTACTGTTCGTTGAATGCAGTTGGAATGCGCGCGCAACTTGTCTTAGTCGAATTGTTACGATTACACTGCAAATTCCAACGTCGTATCTTTTTTCGATCCTGAGGTGTCGTAAATCCCAGCCCGTGTGATCTCTTCCGGTTTTAAAATTAAACGTTTGCATAAAACCATAAAATCCTACTAAGGAAGTTCCTCATTAATCAGGTTCCTCAATCGTTCCATTACTTCCTCCCGTTTAGGATCAAATATTTTCCTGGACAGACGCTTGATCTGAATTCCTCCCTTACTGCACAAAATCGAGAGACATTTTATACTCGGGCAATATAACTTCAACGAAATACACCCTGTGAATCTATTGAAGGCGGTAAAAATAGAATATTCCTACCTGCATGGCAGTAAGGAATCCCTGAATATACTCTGCTCTTAATTGTCCCGCGAAATAAATTTTATCTGCCACTGACACTGTCCCTTGAAGCTTGAGTGTACCTATACGCGTGTGCTTCTGAATTGATACAAATGTGTACGGTACCGCACGGAAACGAATAGAATACTTTCACATGTTTCAGAGACTATAGACGCGATCTGGAGTGATGAATAGACTTATTAACATATACAATGAAGTCTTACCTACAAGCACTACGGCGCAATCGCTGATTTACGTAATTTACAGTTCACCGTTACACACGCACTAGCATTCTCACTGTTCACTAGACGTAGCCAGGTAACAGAATTAAAACAGTCGCACTCTGACTAAATCTTTTCATCACACGCTAGATATTCACAGGCTGACTTCTAATTCTTCTTTAACTGCTAACTTCCCGTGTCTGTCTCTTATCGTTAACTGGCCCCAGTTCTTATTCTTTTACTATCTGTTGTACTCCGTTGTACGCCGTTGTATTCCCTTTCTCTTGATTCTCTCGATCATTCAAACTATATCCCTTATATAGTCGCGGCACGGACCACGCAGCACAGAAAACACAGCTACGGGGTGGGACCTAGAGAAAACACCTGCCTGCACAACTTCTTCTATTGTTGTGTGACGTTACCGCGCAAGCTTAAGCTTCGCACACGTTGCATAACAACGGTCGGTGCGAGATACACAGAAAACACAGCTCCTGTATTGTTTGCCGCATGCGTGTTGCAGGCGTTACCTAGCAGTGGTTTGATATGTCACAATACACTTTCAGTGTTCTGATATAGAGATCCCTCTTCCAGTTGCAATAATATAGTCCAAGAGGTCATTGGATTTTTTTAATTGACCTAACCCTTCCAGCCGCACTATATCCCTGGGGTCGACTCAGCCTCTAACAGAAATTAGTACCACGAATTACTTAAATAATTTTCCTGCGGAGTAAAGCGCGGACGGCGCATAAGGCTGACAACCTTACCGCCATCTTTGAGTCGATTGTCTAGATAATATGGGACATTCAACGTCTCACAACCCTATGGGGCCTTCACGGCCTGGTACAAGGATAGCTTTACTTACCTACTTACTTACTTACTTACTTAATTATAATGAATTACCATGGGTAAGTTTACGTCTCGAGAAAAAAAAGGTATTTGTCTTCGTTGAATATAGAAAGAGTATTACATAGTTCTTCATATTTATGTAGAATAAAGTGCTGAATATTGAATAAATTATTTTTCTTGCCCCTTTACTTATTCTGCGACACGATTTCAACGCTGTATATTGTAAGCGTGGATGATAAATTGAAAATTGAAGATGTCGTTGCCTATTTAAATCTGTTGCTCCAACTGCTTGAGGGGACTGTGAAGAGCCACAAGATCTCGGCGGGCGAGACCCAATGCAAAGTGGAGTTTCAGTCGCTCTAATGCGACCTTCTGCATGAAATCATGTTCGCCAAATGAGCAGTTGAACTAGGTTCGGAAAAGAGTTTCCAAATTGCTGTTTTAAGTGCCGTTACTTTTGAACAAAATGTAATTATATTTAATGACTGTGTTTGTTTCATTCCATTTGCATATTTAACCACCGCCTTTTGTCCGGATTTCCGTAAGTAGTGGTACATGTCGAGGAGCTGGGGTGGGTGCGTCACATCATAATTTCACAGTGAAACGCATTCCAAAACTCTCTTTTGACCAGAAAGTCTATGTACCACTGAAGGAGAAGAAAAATTGAAAAAGCGGAATTAGGAATGTGGAAGCAGTTTTAGGGAAAAAGCGGTCGGCATTACATAGCATATACGGTCAGGAGAGACTCGCTGTATGACCTGTATTTCTTATATGGGCGTGTGAATCGTCCTCTTGCAGTTCTTTTCAAGTGTTGGTACGTCTGACTCTAAAATTTAATTCCCTATTTGGGCTTGACTGCAGAAAGTTATAAAAATATTGCGACGTATGGACCCACTGCTAAGCAAAGACTCAGTACGCACGTTGCAGCGAACACGCAACAATAGGAGCTGTGTTCTCTGTGGACTATACTACAGCTCTTTGCTAAGTAGCACAGCAATCCTGACAACGCGAGGTGTTTTCTATGTTGTCCGTGTCGCGGTTATATAACGAGAGCCTGTTTGTAGCTATTTTTAGACTGGCATATTGGGTCTAGTTCTGGAAGGTCGGCATTCCAAGCTGATTGACAAAAAAATGGAAAGTAAACTTATAGTGACTTGAAGTGACAGTTTCTGTGATAAATTTGTTGCCTGGAAACGGGTAGCATGTCCTAGTGATTTGTGAAGTGGGTAGATTGGCGATAGCGCTATAATTTGTTGTAATTAAGAGAGATAGTAAAAGAAGGCATCAATAAATCCAATCTCTGACTCCAGAACCAGTTATTATTCGTCACGGAATCCCGGACACGTGACAATGTAGAGTTAGCTGCAAAATCATAACGACAAAACTAGTTATCTACGCCCCTTACATTCCTTCATTCATAAATTATAAGTCGCACAGCACAGACAACCCACAAAAGCCACCATTTAAATAAAGCTAATACAAATTCGAGACTAGTAAGAGCCATATGTCAACTAGAGCTATTATTATTATTATTATTATTATGGGGTGGGACTAAGTCCCTTGTACTGCGGCCATTTCTGGCCTATTGTACCAGCCCCAGATGATAGGTGATTGTGATTGTGAAGCAATTGGTGGAATGAAGATTGGCAGGGGAAACCGAAGTACTCGGAGAAAACCTGTCCCAGCGCAAACCTTTTCCACCACAAATCCCACTTGACCAGACCCGGGATCGAACCCGGGCCGCCGCAATGGGAAGCCAGCGACTAACCGCTTGAGCTTTGGCGCGGTCACCAATCAGAGCTATGTAGCTAACCTTCCATTTTTACAAATTAATTAAATATGTATGTCGAATGAGTATTTTTTCAAGTAGAGGCTTAATCTCTGATCTCATTCTTACCATATTTGTAATTTTAATATTTATATTAAATATGTATATAAGAAATTTCGTACTCTGAAGGGTGACATTTTTCCTCCTTGAAGACAGCAGCTTTATTACAGTTAAAATGTTAGAACAACTTCAACATTCAACTCGGTTGAACCCGAAAAACCGAAGTAAGATATGAAACACACCGTGAACACATGAGAATAACGTTAGTACTCGTATTAGCTTTGCTCCACAGAAATGGTCCATTCAAAAATATCTCCATTTACAGCTTGAAATGGTCATCTGCAAGGCGTACCGGTTACAGACAAGAAACAGAAATGCAAACGGATCTGACATATTTCGCGGCCACCTTTGTCTTTTTTTACATTCGACATAGTTGGCTGAACACTTGCAGAATATATGTTACGTGTATATATCCTGCGTTAAAGTATACTTGAACACAAACACAACATAACACCGGTATTACTGACATGTTTACGAGACATCTTGCATACAGGCACGATGACAAAGGGCTTCCTAATCCGCGCACGAAGATATGAAACTGGACTACGAATGCAGAGCACAAGACAACAGTTCAGCAACAGCTACAGGCAGACTGTGGGATATGAAGTGTTACTAATTCCTGCACAGAAATGGAGATCTGCTGTTCTTCCCCCCAGACTTTGTGGGTCTCTTGCTACGGAATTGATACGTAAATTTGTGTTTAGAGAAAATAAAAACCAGATACATATGACCAGATGTCTTAATCGGGAAAACATGATTGAATGAAAGCTGAGAAAACGTAAGAACTGTGCAGGCGCTAATACTGCGTTTGCAGTAATGCAAATTAGAGATTATTTTTTAAAAGGCTCTAACGACTTTGATTGAATTTCGTTAATTTGTGGAAGACAAATATTTAAATAAAATAACACAGATGGTACTTTCAGGAAGATAAGAGCACTCGCACTAAAGGACCCAACGAGAAATGCTGACTTTGTAGATAAGAGGTTTACAGGTTCGACGCGTTTCGCTGTAATCTGTTTTCATCAAGCAATGCTTGTACGCTGAGCAAGAGTCGGGTTCGGTTCCCGCGTGATGCAGTCACGGCCAAACGTTTGTGAGAAGGTGTATTGAATATTTTACACAGACCTTTGCTACGACAATGCTAAGAAACTCACAAGAGTACATTCTGCAGACTAAAGGCAGAAATTGAAGTCTTAATGCAAGCAGTGAGTCATCGTCAGCATTGAGTTCTACAGAGCCGAAATGATGAACGAGGTAACACTATTTTAAAGAACTGTAGTAGACCCACAGAAACACCCTGTGGGTAAAAATAAGAACTGGTAATCTTAATGCAGGTGGTGCACAGGATCACTATTACTATTTGGTCTAAAGCGCTGAAGACTAAATAAATAAAGAAAATTTTTAAATTTAATTATTCAGAGGGGTTGAAAATTGTATATGAAAATGAAATCCCTTTAAGAAATGGAGGAAGATACGAAAATGCTATTTTAATGATTTTGAAAGGATGTACCGAAACCAAACCAACAAAGAAGAATTTTGATTGAAAAACTGATCCTCCTTCCTTTTTTTTTGGGGGGGGGGGGGCCTTTCAAGCCGGGGAAATTTCGTCACCATGTTCGCAAAATGTAACCAGGTTAGAGAAAATTAAAGAATGAAATTGTACGGAAGGAACAGAATGTCCAATCGGAAAATGGAGGGAAGCAAGTGCCTCGTAGATGGCCACAGAGAAAATGCTTAACCCATCTGAAAGGAATAAAATTCGGAAACTTGCATTTTTTCGTCACATGCGAAACGAATAAAGAGAAACAGCAAGATCATTGAAAATATCTCTGTGAGTTGGAATACGCTTCAGTCTATTCTGTAAATAGGACGAGGAGGAAACAGAAATGTTAAATTATGGATAAGAATTGTGAATCTATATTTTAGACGTTTACCTCCAGTTGACAAAGCTCGGATATGTACAGAATATTTATCGATTCTTCACGCTCAGAGCCTGCAACTCTGAAAAGTGGCAGAATGCAGTCTAGCGTGTTTGTTTGACATTTATTCTGCCCAGAATCAACCATCATAAATGGCTTACGTTTAGGTCTCCATATTTCTTCGAGATGAATACGCTGATAATGGTCGCAACTTCATTCGTTCCGTCGTATCACAAAATATCATCCAACATTAATACAGTGTGGCTGCCAACTTCTGCTACAGGGAGAGCTCTGGGGCAACTCAACTACCCGTCAGTGGGACTGATGTGTTAGGACTGGTTTGACCGCAACTCTGGTTCTAATCCACTGCCTCACTTACGCATTTCTCATGAGCTGCAGTTGATAGATGGCTCTGAAGGGCATGTTAACCGGGGAAATTAGTTTCGCAGTAAAAGTAGAGATCTCCCTTCTGCAGGTAACAGGATCGAAGGTAGGCATGGTTGTCAGACCCTTCGATTAACTTATACCTCGTAAGCTTCTTAGTTCTTCGTCCCAGTGCTGGGGGCAACCTGAAATGGACCCGTGAGATTGTTCCAAATTCATACGTATTCACACTTTATCTCATTCGATGTTACGTGAATTTCATAGTAGAACTTATTTTTAAATAAGCTAAGAAAGACCCGATCATGATTTTACCTTCCACAGTTTCCTGACTAGACTTTCAGGTGAATCTTATTATTAAGACTGTCTAAGTGACTGAGGTGGCGCACACTACAAAAGTTGTGACGTACCCTGGCTCGTAGAGGAGGGACTCTAATACAGTTTACATATTTTACTTACTTATGGAGCTGAGCCCTTCTTGAGGAGAAGCCAAATCTGCAGCTAGCCAAGAATTTTCTAGCATTTTATGGAACTCGAAGGTTCATTATCGTGTTCCCAAGAGGCCTTCACTGGTCCCCATCCTGAGCCAGATCAATCTACTCCATACCATCCCATCCTCTCTCTCTAAGATCTATTTTAGTATTGTCCACCTACTTACGCCTTGGTCTTCCCAGTGGTCTCTTTCCTTCTGGCTTTCCCACAAATATCCTATATGCATTCATCTTCTCCTCCATTCGTGCTACATGCTCTACTCACCTCATCCTCCTTGACTTGATCATTGTAATTATACTTGGAGAAGAGTGCAAGTTATGAAGCTCCTCATTATGCAGTTTAATTATATATCCTTTTTTTTCTTGACACTACAGCCCCAGTGGGCCTAGGCCTATCTCCACGAACTTCTCCGTTCACTTCGGTTTTTCTAGATCTTACACATTCGGTAGGACACCTTGGGCGGGTGATCAGCTCGTCGCAAGGCCTCTACGTGTACACAAACACAGAAAAACACACACACACAAACTAAACATCCATGCCCTGAGTGGGATTCGAACCCACGATTCCGATTTCCAAGCGAAAGAAGACAGTACATGCCAATTATATATCTTACCTCACGTAATTACAGATTCGTGCATTAACTGACATTAGTGGAGCTAACTTCTCAGAGAAGTAAATTGTTGCCGTACTGATGTTATTAGTAGAATTCGTGAATCACTCGATCCCGGTGCCATGATGCATGTAGCATGCAACAAGGAGAGCTGTGAGTCACTTGAGACATAACTGTAATCCTCATACCACAGTTGGTTCAGTAGTGACGTGGATGGCACCACTGCGGTAGCGTATGGCTTGCAATATCACCATTGAGGAACAAGTGAAGAAAGGAGTCAGAATAAGCAGGCGACAAACATAAGAAGGTAGATCTATCCCTGTAACAGTCCTTGGAGGGGCCCATAGGCTTTTGAGAAGTCGAGGCTTCCGCATATTCTAGATAATTAGCCCACAGATGGCGGTGAGGTTGTCAGCCTTACGTGCTGGCCGTCCTTTACCCCCAGGAAGATTTCTGGTACTCATTTCTGTTAGAGGCAGAGTCGACTCCAGGGCCATAGTGCGGCTGGAAGGATTAGATCAATTGAAAACCCCAGTAACCTTATCCGTATTCGAGCCTGCGACCTTCCGTCTTGTAGCACAGTGCTACAGCTTGCCTCAGGCGGCAACCGGACCTTCCAGTATAATTAATTGAACTATTCGAAACAACATTTGTGTTCGTACCAAGTGGTTCATTGATTTGTATGCGTTATTATGTAACGCTCTCTATTGGTCTGTTCGTACAAATGGAATACGTTTCGTAAGATGTTCCTGTGTCCAGACATTTGCAGTAAAGAAGAATATTATCCTGGAGGATGTAAATCGGTGGAGGGCGGTAGACTTCCGCCGAACTTTCGGAGAAGCATACAGCTTCCGGGTTCTGAGTCGACGAACAAACCAAGCTAGGAACCACGAGCGAGCAGGGGACAGATATGCATGCGTCATCATTACCGCTGGAAGAGCCTCAAACCCAGCGTTTACAGTAGCGTGTTCTTGTGTACGGTGTGTGTGCCGGGGAAGAGAGCTGTCTCTCTTCTGCAGAAACTCGACTTCAGCGCGCATACGTTTGTGTGCGAATCCTCGAGAGCCAATGACACAGTTATTATACAGAGATCCTGGTGACAAGTTTCGACCGTAACAGTTGGGAAACCTTCAGTTTCATAATTCACCAAAAGCGTATTTCACTTTTTTAAACGCGGGATTTGTTAAACCTGTGACTGTTGTGACGGGTTGGTTTGGGCGGCGCCTTGCTGTAATGCAGAAACGCAACTCATTGTGACAGAACATGTCATGCTCAAATTGGATGTTCCTGGAGTGTGGGGTGGGGGGTGGAAGAAAATGAGGAACCAGAAGTTGGCTGAATTCTCTTGGTGTGTGACGTGTTTTGTTTTGTTTGCCAATTCTTTTTCCGTTTCTCTTCCTACGTCACTTGTTTCAAATGCCTTAAGCATTTCTTCTCACCACAGCGACTCCAGTAGAAACCTACGTTCCGTTAGGTGCTCTTAATATGTCACTTGTTAACTTAGTCTTTCCTTCCTTCCCTCCCTTACACACCCTCTCCCCCCCTCTCCATTAACTTACTTATTCATTCCCTGTCTAACTTCACTTATTTATCTCCTTCTCGAACTTACTCTTCCTCTCTCTTTATCCACACCATCATTTCCTCTTTCTCAGCAGTTCTCTTCCTTCTCTTTATTTACCCTCTCACCGAACAGGTCGGTATATAGATTATTATTTTTATTATTCTTAGTGTGGCCAGACTGAGTCCACTTTGTACTGAGACCACCATTGGCCTATTGTACTAGTCCCAGATGACAGATGGTGGTGATCGTGGAGCACTCGGTGGAATGAGAATTGACAGAAGAAACCGAGATACTCGGAGAAAACCTGTCCCAGTGCCACTTTGTCCACCATAAATCCCACGTGACTTGAACTAGACTCGAAGCCTGGCCACCGCGGTGGGAAGTCAGCAAATAACCGACTGAGCCATGGCATGTCCTCACTATACAGATGCTGCTGTACATTTGAATTCGATAGTTACTCGACTCGAAAATCGACCGGGACATCGAGTGAGCACTTGCGTGGTTATCTGCAGACCCTGCAGGCCGATGCTGCGACAGTGCTTCGATGAGGAGACAACCGTGTCCTTCCACATCCTCTCGAATCCTCCTTTCTGTTTTTCTACCATGTAGCTCTGCAGCGAACGATACTCGAAGCCTCGGTAAATGAATAAAGGGAAAATGTATTATACTTTTTTATCTTGGGAGTCGGTATAACAGTGGCTCTGTAACCTTCACAACAGTAGAGAGGCTGTGTTTTCTGGATGGTCCGTGCAAAGTAGTTTTAAAGAACAGTCAGTTGGGAAGAATTAGCTGAGGTTCGAGTCGCGAGATGCCAGGATATGAGCTTGGGAGCACCCGGATATAGAATTGAGAGATTTGGCAGTCGAAGGTGATTGAGAAGAAATGACAAGCAGGCAATTAGATTGTGAAAAGAAGGCTTCATGTGAAATTTGAAATATTATGAAATCTGTTGCTAGGATACGGCTAGCGAATCTTAGCGCGTGTGTAACGTTGAACTGTAAAATGTGTGGATAAGCGATAGCGCTGTAATTGCCTGTAGTTCGGAGTTTTGTGTGTATAAGTTGTCAGTGGATCCAGTCATCCAACACAGTACTCGTCCATAGGTCACTCAAAACACCTACACGTGACAATACGTTAATCTATTCCTTCAGTCTACTTCTTCATGTCATGGCGTTTAATTAAGCACAAGGAAAATTTTACTTTAACTCGCTCTTCTTAAGGTCTACTACCAATATTCGCTTGTTCTCTAACTCTGTCTTACCAATTCTCTCCCTGTCTCAATTATTCTCTTTCCCACGGACCCATTCCTCAATTCCATTCATTTTCATGCTTTCACGTTTATTTTTTCCCAACTTAATCAGTGGTTCATTGTCAGTCCCATCTTTACTCCCTTGCTCATTTCCTTCTTTTCAAACTTTTCGTACTTTGTCAAACACTTTCCTTCTTTCTTACTCATTCTGTCTCTACTCAGCTAATAATCCACTCATCCTCCTCTCACGCTCTCTCCGTACTCAATATCTTACACACTCAGTTTGTAATATGACGTCATATCATGCGCCCTGCAATGCCAGGGGAGCAAGGACTGGGCGTCACAAGTTGCGAGAAGGTGTACTTACATAACGAACAAAATTTACGCATGTATCACAATTTTATTCGAAATCTGTTTGAAATGTTCATGATATTTCAGGAGATTAAACATGAAACGTGCAAAACACGGCTCACAATGTTAGGTTGCTCGTTCAAAACTTTCCGAGACTTCTTACTATTCGAAGAAGTCCGAGTCTTGAGGAATTAGAAAACCTTCATTTCCTTGTGTCAGATACAAAACTAATACTCGAATCTCGCTGGTATATTTGAATCCCCATTCATGAACGCACAGACTCATTCATAGCCCCATTTTAAATTATTTATTCGCTCTACCCTCAATGACTTCGACCTTTCTTCAATCCCTTTAATTTATTTTAGTCAATTTGTTTACATACTTCCATTGCTTATTTAATTAACGATTTTTTTAGTTTCTTGGGGTTTGGTCAGACTGAGTCTACCTGATATGTCGACCTATGGTACTATCCCAGGGTGATAAATGATGATGAATGTGGAGTAGCCGGTGGAATGAGATTTGGCAGGGGAAACCGGAGTACTCGAAGTAAATCTGCCCTGATGTCCCTTTGTCCACCAAAAATCCCACATCACGTGACATGGGCTCGAATTCAAGGCCTCTGCGTTGGGAAGCCGGTGACTAATTGACTGATCTATGGCCTGGCATAAATAACGACGTTTCTGGTAGCTCATACTAAATGGAGTCGAATGGCCGGTTGATTACTGAATAATTTGGAAAATACGTAGACGGAAGTGGTCGTGGTATAATTTGAAGCGGTACCCCTTCATTTCTCTGGGGAATTGAGGCCAAGCACAAGTACTGCCAACTCAACTGCAGCCGTCTCTTTCCAAGTTTTCTGCTTCCCCGCTCAAATCTGCGACGTGAAGTCCGGCTGACCGAATCGGACAATTTCAGAAGATGTCTCAGTGAAGGTAGTCAATTGGAATTAAGCTGCTAAGCGACGCAGATCTTGGTGAATTCTATTTTATTATTGCTCTACAGCCCTTTGTTGCGCCTTGGCCTCTTTATCCGCTTCTTAATCTCTGCACACTCGGTAGAACTCGTTGGATTTTTGATCAGCCCGTTGCAAGACTTCTACCTACACAGAGTCAACACAAACACAGACATCCATGCCTTGAGTTGGATTCTAACCCACGATCCCAGCGTCCGAGCGAAGGAAGACAGTTCATGCCTCAAACCGCGCGGTTACTGTGACCGGCCATATTAGTGTGGACACCGGTTATGTAAACCAGAAACTTGTAGTCTGCATTTTCCAACAACCAAGGTATATCTGTATGCAACTGTCTCCCAGTCTCAGTGATTCATTGCCAGGTACTCGTTTGTAAAGAGTCTGTTCTAACGTAATGTCGCATTATGAGCAGAAATGCAGTGTTTCGTCTCGGTTTATAGCATAATTAATATTTACAAATCACGGAATAAATAAATTACTGGCAAAGAATTAAAGTTTGCAGGCTAGGAGACTGGGATCTCCTGTTCGTCCTGTTCAAACACGGTAAGGAATGGAGAGCTTCACACTTTGAGTCTGTTGTCCAGGAATTCCAGACTCCCGATGTGGGGAAACGAGTGTTTGCTGGCAGTGGTTTCTAACATTTTTACCGCGACGCCTTGCAGACGATGTAGTTTTCTGATGAAGCGTATTCTCACTCGTCATAATATGCTAAGTAAGAGAATACGCGCCGCGCTTGTCAGCTGCTACGAAACCTCACTCCATTCGGGGGGGGGGAGTCCCGCCGTCCGCTGAAACCGGGTGTGTACTGTGCTGCTGCTCATATCCGCGTAATTGGCTGCAGTTACTTCCACACGCCCGCCTACACAGATATCTTCCTCGACATTTTCCATGAATCTGTGAATCAGATATGCGAAAGATAAAAGTCGATCGTTTTGAACGAAATGGAGCGACAAGTCACACGCCTAAACGATCCTTGGAGGACATCACGAGTTTCTTAGGGAAACAGGATTGCCTCTAAAGTAATTTGTCCGCTCCTGTCTCCAGATTTAACCCCGTCAGGTTTCCACATTTTGGATCTTCAGAAGAGGTGGATATTTAATAATAAACGTTGCACTTTTGACGACTCGAAAATGAATTTTTCAATGAAATTGCTGGAAATCCCTCATGCCATGTTGGCTCTAACATTCAAGAGTACGCGAGAAACATCGGCCTTTTGTCTACAGGCGGAAGGTAACCAATTTCAGCGACTTCAATTTCCATATTTTCTTCACATAGTCACTTGTATTACTGACTATAAACGGGATTCGAATTTGTAAATAGATTTATTTTAACACCTTATACAATCAAGCGCTCTTCCTCATTTACATAATTCACAGTTCACCGTTACACACGCACTGTTATTCTAAGCCTTCACTAGTCGTATCCTGGTAACGGAATTAATATATTCTCACTGTGACTAAATCTTCTAATCGCACACTAAGTCTTCACAGGCTCACTTCTAATTCTTCATAACTGCGAACTTCCCGTGGCTATCTCCTACCGACAACTGAACCCTATTATCATTCTTGGATTCGCTGCTGTACTCCGTTGTACTCCCATTCTCTTCACTCTTCTGAACTCCCAATTCCAGTTCTCTAAGTCCGTAGCTAAGGACTCTCGCTATATAGCCTCGGGTCGGATCCCATGGACAACACTTGTCACGTGTTATCAAGAACGTGTATTCATTGGCCTGTTACCAAGTACTTGGCATGGGGCGGACCACATAAAAACTCTTTTTCTCTTGTCTGTTACAACATCCCGGCACGGACCACAGTTGAAAACACAGCCTCTCCACTGTTGTGTGACGTCACCGTGTACGCGAGAACGTGCCTAGTGCGCGCTGCATAGCAACGGTTCGTATGTGATCCACAGAATACACTGCTCCTCTATTGTCGAGAATGCGTGTTTTCTGGCCCGTTACCTAGCAATGGGTCAGTATGTCACAATGTATATCATGTACTCCCTAAGTTCACTTTCCATCGGTAAATTATTACGTGAATGAATCCATTTCTACCCCTCCTCGAAGCAAGTCACTCTGTACGTTGGCAGTCTCAGTCTGTCAACAGATAACGAATATCGTGTATATTGTATTTCTCTTCACATTAAAGGCATAAGAGTTCTGGAGTAAGGTACTGTTATTCTGCAGTCAATGTCATAAGACACTGAAATACATATTTCAATGCAGGATACTAATAGAAAGTCTCATATAAGTGTCATCATTACTTTAGGAGATGAAATCTAAAGACGGACTGAAAACATGACCTCCGCTACATAAATATCTTTTTTGTCTTTTGTCTGTGCAACGATCAAATAATGATAATTCCATATTTTAATCAGATTTTCTCCTTTTGAGGGAAGTATTGTGCAATATTCTGATAGAGTTTGGAATACCCATGAAACTAGTTCAGTTGATTAAAATGTGTTTGAACGAAACGTATAGTAAAGTCCGTGTAGGTAAATATTTGTCTGATAAATTTCCCATCTAGAATGGTCTAAAACAAGGAGATGCTTTATCGCCACTCCATTTCAACTTTGCCTTATAATATGCAATTAGGAAGGTCCAGGGAAACCAGGTGGGACTGAAATTAAATGGGACACAGCAGCTGTTGGTCTACGCCGATGATGTGAATCTGCTGGGTGATAATGTAGATACCATAAAGAAAAACACACAAACTTTAATTGACGCAAGTAGTGAGGTTGGTCTAGAAGTAAACACAGAGAAAACTAAGCATATGTTGCTGTCTCGTCACCAAAACGCAGGGCAAAACATGAAGATGAAGATAGGTAACAGATGTTTTGAAAATGTGGCACAGTTCAGATATTTTGGAACGATTATAACAAATCAAATCCTGACTGAGGAATAAATTAAGAGGAGATTGAACTCTGGTAATGCTTGCTACCATTCAGTCCAGAACCTTCTGTCTTCTAGTCTTCTGTTCAAAAACACAAAAATTAGAATATACAAAACTATAATTTTGCCTGTGGTTCTGTATGGGTGTGAAACTTGGTCTCTGACATTAAGGGAGAAATATAGACTGAGGTTTTTGAGAACAGGGT
>NW_019718280.1:714569-814847 GCF_002891405.2 Cryptotermes secundus
CATAAAATGCTGGTAAATTCTTGAGTAGCTGCAGAATTGGCGGCTCCTCAAGAAGGGCTCAGCTCCGTGAGTGAGTGAGTGAGTGCTTGCCAGCCCGTTTCTTTCCGATTGCTCTAACCTGCGATCCCACCCGAATTTCTGGCTGCAACGTTTGCGAACATGGAGCTGACTTGCCGGCCTATGTCTCCAGGCGGAGGAAAACTAATTTCAGCGTCTTCTGTAACCCAATTATATCCACATCTACCGAGGTATTAACTAGCCAAGCTTCGTTCCCGTCGTTAAATTATTGTGTGATTTATAATTATGAATTCTGGTCTCCGCCAAGTGAATTACTCTGGTCAATATGACCGTAATAAGGTAACGTAACTTATGGCTGAAACAGAGGAGAGTAGCTGCTCTCACGTAAGTGTGACATTTCCTTTATACGAGCGTGAAGCTTCGTGTAAGATGACATGCATCTGGGGTGCTTGGAGTAAAGGGCTCAAGAGAGTATTTGTACATAAGAGAGAAGACATGAGGGGGCACGCGGTAGCGTAGTTGGTTCAGGTACTATGTTACAAGCCGGAAGTTCGCGGATTCAAGTCCCGATAAGGTCATTGGTTTTCTTTAATTACCTAATTCTTCCAGCCGCAATATGGCCCTGGGGTCGATTCAGCCACTAACAAAAATCTGTGCCAGGAATCTTCCTGGTGGGCAAATGGCGGCCAGCGCCATCTATGAACATTTTGTGTAGAAAATTTGGTAGCCTCGACGTCTCACAACCTTATGAGCCTCCACGACCTGTTACAGGAATAGCCTTGCCTTTATTACGAGACAGGACATTCCTGGAGAATGGAAGAATTACAAATGTGTAGTAAAGATATTCATAATTTTCAGGTCTGCTCTTCACAGAATATTACCAGTGTTTTCTAGTTAGTAGGAATGAATGGAGCAGAAATTGTTACACGCGCGGAGGATTGAGAAATGCATGAGTAAAATGAAAAAAAAAAACTGCCCTTTTTGTGTATCCGGGCGTACCGGAAATTTAATATCAAAATTTATCTTACAAAAGAAATGCGTGAATGTGTGGGATGGACTCAGCTGGCTCAGTATGCTATCTAGTGTCCGGCTGTTGTAGTCACGATAATTAATCTTTTAGTCCCATAAATGGTGAGCAATGTGTGAACAATTTGAGCAAATAACTTGTTCTCAGTAAATAATTAGCTGCATTCAGTTAGTTGCTACGTTATATTAAAAGGTTAGCAAGTAAAATCAGATGTCCTGAAATTGATGGAGGGGAGAGAGACACTGATGCAGCATAAATATTTATAAACGTGAAATGTATAAACTAACAAATATATATTTTATAGGTGTTTATATTTGGTAGGGGCACGCGTTGGCGTAGTTGGTTGAGGTATTATACTACAAGCCGGAAGGTCGCGGATTCGATTCCAGATGAGGCCATTGGATTTTTCAATTGACCCAATCCTTCCAGCCGCACTATGGCTCTTGGGTTTACTCAGCCTCTAACAGAAATGAGTACCAGGAATCTTCCGAGGGTCGGACCGTCGGAACTACGGCTGACAACTTCCATCACCATCTGTGAGCCGATTCTCTACAAAATATGGGAGCCTCGACGTCTCACAGCCGTTTGGGCCACTACTGCCTGTTATAGAGATATTCTATTTTTTGTGTATTTCTTAAGTTTTTCCTCTATCTTGTGAAAGGGACAGATTATGATTCGTAAAAAGTGTTTATATTCCAATAGTTTCTTTGCCTTTTACGTATACCTCTTACCTTTTAAATTATAAATTTTAGGACAATTATTAAACAGAATTACTGATACTAGAACATTTAACCTATATTTCAATTTGATGTCCACGTAGCCTTACCTAATGGAACGCCAACCCTTCAATAAACCCTCGCAAACAACGTATCGATGTAATGTTCTGTTCGTGTAATCGATATATCTAAACAGAATGATTAATTAATCGATCAGCCAAACTATCAGTTGACACCTGGAGAACATAATTAGTTCGATACAATGTGCGACTGAATCTGAAATTAAGACCGACGCCTTGTGCTTTGATGTTCGTGTCTAGAGACGCGAGGAGATATTCGTGCAGCCTGCTTTGTTTGTAGATGTTCGTGTGGGGGGCGGGTTATTATTGACATTGTGAATGTGTGAATAAGGGATGAATGCAGTGAAGATTAGCCGACAGCAAACACGTTTTAACTCAAACTGAGTTGTCAAACAACGAGTTAAAATACTCTTTATGGTCTGAATGTTTGGAATAATTTGTTGTAATATTGCATTGTGATAATAATTGACTTTAGTTCTGTAAATACGAAGGGATTCTTCTTCCCCTGCAATGATAGAATTTACTCAGAACCTCAGTTGCCTTATATAACAACAGAGAATGAATATCCGTATCGGAGCAGCTGTTGACAAGTTTAACTCACGCTTCTCCACTGCATAGACTCTACAGCAGCAACTCGGAATTCGGATCTGCAGAAAGGCGCATTCTCCGCATTATTCCTCTGCTCATATCTGAAAAGATTTGCGTTAGCAACGAAAGTCGGAATAATTTACGGGCCGTGAATTGAACACGAATCGTCATCAATACACAGCATAATTGAACCCACTTAGTTAGTTAGTTAGTTAGTTAGTTAGTTAGTTATTGGAGAGGGTGGGTTTCCCCATGCACTTAGACCTGTATTGGTCCATTGTGCTTCCCTCTATGATTTCTACCAGTCTCTATATCCTACCGGTACTGGTGCTTACCATCAGTCCCGCCCAGCCAGCGAGACCGGCTCTACTAGCTGAGAGGTATCTATAATGCTTCCCCCATCTACCAGAGGTATTAGAGACTGCTGTTGGGCGGGAAACGTCCGTAATTTGGCTCAGTGACCTCCTTTGGAGATATGAGGTTCTTTTACGTGCCGTAAAGCTACGACACGGGACCCACGGCTTAAAGTCCCTCCCGGAGGACTTGTTCCCTGAATTTTTCCGCCCTTAAAAATTCGACGACCTCCGCCGGGTATTTGAACCCGCGTACTACGAGTCATGAGGTGGGAACGTTACCTCTAGACTACGGAGGCCGCTATTGAACCCACTTACTGGGCCTTCCATTTTTAAAAACTAATTTAATTGTCCCATTTAATAGAATTATACGCAGTCCCTTGACATGTGTATTTCGTGTAGGTACACTTGACGCCAACGTAACTTAATAATATTTAAATGCTTAGTCATCATGTTCTTTGTGTTCATTCATCACTGGTTTTACAGTCCTCTATTGGGCCCTGGCCTCTTTCTTTTTACACAGGGGATAGGATTCTTTGAACGAAAGGTGAGCCCTTCGTAAGGCCGTTACCTGCACACAGGACGACACAGACACAGAATAAAAGCACACACAGATATCCATGCCTTGAGTGGAATTCGAATCCACGAGAGCTAGCCTCGGTCACTGGACCAGTGATTGAGACTAGCTCTTTCTAAGGGACCGAACAGAATAGGTGTTTTCCCTCACCTGAGGACGGAAACAGATCCAGTTTCCGAAACGTCGTGTTTTTTTTTAGTTATCTTGAAACCAGGACATTGGATAAAGTCCGAAAACCCAATATCTCTGTGTGAAGACAGTCCTCAGATCGCGAAGCCGCTGCGATGAGCGTTTTGTTGTTTTAGGCTTAGATAAAAACGATGCTGTCAAATATCGTTGCAAAATTTGTATCCGTATGTGATTATGAAGGCAAGCGGCTTTAAGAATACGTGGAAGTGATACCTAACATTCCTATGCAGTATGTTGCTACTCCCTTGTGTCCCCAAGTGTGGTTGGTGCTACTGTAACTTTTTTCTCCCATTTGCATCCAGTTCTGAATAAATTCTGTCCATTTTTTGAACTTAACTAAATTTGTGGTTTGTAACTTTTTGTATGGCGTACCCCCATTTATGTCTAGTCATTTGTTGCATACAAATTCTTTCTCTCCACTTTTTCGTCGTAGGATCTTTTAGAATTTACTTTTTTAGCATCGTTTGCCTTCCCCTCCAAAATCTCGTCCTGGTATTCCCAGATACCTAATTTTAGAATGCTATTCCAAATCTCTCCTTTCTTCTGCATTAGTCAGCATAACTCGATTTACCCCAATTGGGTTTCATTAGAGAGGGGTGCTCACTGCTCAAATATTTAGGATGACCAGTGATTTGGGCTTAACCCACTGGAATAGGTCCAGTGGGTTTCGAGTTTCGTCACTAAAGTTGTACAACCTGACAAATATTCATAGCGTCACATATGAGGGGGTTGCGTGACTAATAACGGGTCCTGGGTTGGAGAATCGGTTTTATTGGCACTTCTTTACAACTACAATTAATTTCAGCAGCTCACAATCAATTGCTGCCTGAGGCTCGCTCCACTCCATACTGGACTACGAGTGTCTTCTCTTTCACTGCGACTGACTTGGTTCGGATTTACGAATCGGTCACTTCTTCAGCTTCCGTTGTCCTCTGGTTAGCACTCCACACATGAACACTGAACTCTCCTACGAATTCATCCTTGAACTCTGCAGACAAATAAATTAATTCACGAATGAATTCTATTTTATAACTTTGGGCGAACTGACGAGAGATCATCATCTCGAACAGTTCGTGTTTTCCTGTTTCTCGACTACCACGGAACTTTCTTTCCGAACCGTTGCCCAGCAATGGATTATTTCTTATTTATTCGTTGCAGTGAGAACGTCTGTTCGGCGAGCCGTTGGTTAGCACTTGATCGCTGCTCTGGCTCCACTATTCAGGCACTTAAGCGGTGTTTAACGAACCGTCGCGTAGCAATGGTCATACATTAGTTTTCTTAAGAACCTCTAGGAAAAAACTGGGTTATTATTCATACCTTAAAATTGGCCACGGTTATATCTTTCTCACTTCCAGTTTATTTTTCACAATTATTTTTCCATTAGCGTGTTCTATTAGATGTCATTGGGGGTATACATGCGTCTTTAAAATTGCTATAATGGATTGTCGAAGCTAAACAAACTACTTCGGCGTATCAGCGTCATGAAATGGTGTAGGAATGGGTGAAACTGACATGTGATATACATTTTCCAAACGCAACTGGAGGAGTCGGTAAGCATTCATTCTGGGCTCATGTGACGCAGAAGAAAGGCGAGGTGATGTGCACTTTATTTATTTAGAGGATTTAACCATATTCCAGAGTTAAAGCAGATTAACGAATTTCTCATATCGTTCAGTTGACTGTATAGGAGCTTGGAGTGATTTGTGTTGTTACAGATTTTTTTGGCTCTTCTTGATTCGCCTTGCTATTTGAGTGTTGTTATAGCTCGAAATTTCTTAATGATCCATTCGGTTTAAAATTGTATTTTGTAGAAGATACCTGTATATATCTGGATAAATTTAAATAAATATAGTTCAATGAAAATTTGTTTCATGTTATGCAATTAGTAATATATTCATTTGCGAGTTCCGAGAGACTTCTTCCTCTTCAGATAACTCGAATATGAATTGTCATTCAAAATGAAATATCTGATATCTGTGCTGTACCCATACCGCTTCCTTTTGGATCCCTCCGTCGAATTCTTCACAGCGATTCTCATATCATTGTCGGCATTGTATAAGGTAAAGTTGTCCGTGTGCTTAATTGCTTATGCACTGCTCTATGAAGGCGTGTAGGGGCATGGATATGTAGATCCACGTTTTCTTGACATCGGATCTAGTTGGGTGAGTGGTCGCTTCACGCTTAAATCGCTTTGCCCCGGAGAATTGACTCATGTTATAGGAGACTTAGTGAGACCCAGAACTGGTCTGGACGACGTGGAGAAAAGAAAATCTGTTCCCTACAGTGTATCGAACTCCGACCCCTCGGCCGTCCTGCCCTCAGACCGCCGAAACATGGACAGTTTGCACGGCCGTGACTGAAGTCAACGGTTCCAGATGACAACTACAGAACCTCTGTAGGACTTGAGGTTCTCACAGCGGTAGTGTATGAGGAGTTCCAGCTTCTAGGTTATAACGCCGTGTAGTTCGTTGAAAGGTAACCGTCGTTTCGGAAGAATATTTCGCCTCCATGTTAAGGATTGCTAAATAAGCCAGAATAGAAACCAGGGTGCAAGCGGGTGGCAAACATAGCTCTGACGATGGAAGCGACATGTTCCTTCGAAACACCGGTTGACTCTCAACGGAATACACAACCGTATATCCGCGAAGACATAACTCTTTAATAGAATCTGCTCTGCTCTTCCGCAGCCCGAGTACGCTTCCCACTGACATCTCTCGGTGGTTTTAGGAACTTTCCTGCGTTATGCCGTTGTCAGCTGCGCCTGCTCTAGTCTTTCCCGTGCTATACGTTGGTCTGCTTTCTATATATTGCAATTGAATGAATGAATGAATGAATGTATGTATA
Source organism: Cryptotermes secundus (assembly GCF_002891405.2). Lineage (NCBI taxonomy): Eukaryota > Metazoa > Arthropoda > Insecta > Blattodea > Kalotermitidae > Cryptotermes > Cryptotermes secundus. The sequence goes on from NW_019718280.1 coordinate 720,962, forward strand.
AGGGGTGGGCCTTCTCGGCCCTTGCACCGCGACCTGCCAACACGTCAAAAATACCGTGTTACTGTGACGGTTGAGAAATCTGTTACGGTTCGAGTTATGTGTAGCACAACGAAAGAGAATCCTTGGAACTTCATTGTGTAGGGTCAGTGTTAACGTTACAATACGTTATAATGTAAGAACTGTTGGCCTTCTGCAGTTGTAGTTTCTAGAGCTCCTCACGTGCACTTCAGCGTGTGTGGAAACAGCAGCCTCTTAAATCTGTGCCCAGTAATATTTTGCGTTTGATCTAGCCGCCCCTCCTGACTTATATTACTCTGGGTAAGACGTTGGTATCTCTTATTTTTATTTGTTCTGTAATAACTCTTCCATTTATGATTCCATCGTTTATTTTTCCGTTGACAGTTACGATGCACTCTGAAACGTCTCCGAAAAAGCATTCTTACAAGACAGAGGAACTGGGGTTTTGCTGGCGCATAGCACGTACCGTATCAGAGTTATAACAGTTTGTGTCCTTTGTAAGTTTTCGCCATTTTAAGAGAAAGCTGATGTGTCAATCTTCGGGCAGTGTGTCCCTCCGAGACGTTGATATCCATCTACCAGACCACACGGTTTCATATCAAAGGAGAACACCGAATACTCATTGTGAGATTGTTGAAGAGTGAATTTTGGATCACTCACAACACGCATCCTGTCCATTATGTCCACACATTTTCACAATATGCGTCTTAAGAGTTGCAAGAGTTTAGCCTGAGAAATCTTTAGGAGTTTCATTGTTTCTTCGCCCGAACTGTGAGCCCTGAAATGGACTGCTGGGGTTAGAAAGGGGGCTCTGGTCTCAAGTACGGAGCGGGTTCCCTGCCCACCGCTTGTCAAGCCTACAGATCTGCGATGACACCTCAGGAAGCTTTCACAGATTCTATACAGGAAGCACTGTCGCTGTGAACTGCCGGCTGAGAGGGTAGGGGCTGGCGCCTTGAAACGCTTTTAAAAGGAGAGACTAATGTGTTTCATCCTAAACCTGCGGTGGGTAGTGAATGTCATTAATCAACCCGACACAGAGATTCCTGTATAACTTAATATCAACATTTTCTTCTTTGTTGGTTGATCTCTACTTTCGGATATGCCTACTAATTTACTTGTCAACATGGTTTTTTAATCAGAGGTGAACTAATTTTTTAAGGAATTATGTCGTCACTCCTTTAACGCACCGTACAAAAGTTTCGTTATTTTAGTCTAGGGTGCTTTCAAGCACAATATGGCAAAGTTTGTCTCAGTGATATTTGGAAGAATCTATTGGATTCTCTCATTAAAGTTTGGAAATCTCGGAAGTATTGCAATCGAGCAATATCAGTCTTTCTTTAATGTTCATGATGTGTATTTGTGCCAACCGTCTTACAGTGCACACAATTTCATCTTTCTCTTCACTACATGTTTCGGCACTAATGTGCCATCTTCAGGTGTGGTTTTGTTTACGTCAAACCATTGCCCTGTATGCCATCATGCCTCCTTTAAAAATGATTAAAATGTAAATATGTCATGTATAATAATAAAATTTATATATTAAAACTTTTCAAGATTTATTATCATCTATACGTCGCACTTCAAATTCGCGAGTTACGTCAATCCTCTCCTATGGGAGTACTCTTCCTATATTGTTGTGTATATTGTGTCCTTCCCTTGTGACTGCGTGCGTTGTATTGCAATGCAAAAAGACTCGTTTGTAGCGGAATTCGAATGTCCGCAAAGCTGTATTTTCTGATAAAGCCCAGTTAAATAAAAGCAATTGTAAGAACAGAGTCCCGTAGAGTATCAAGTTCTGAGGCCCTACATTCTGTCTAGTATTTCGTTATAATCCTGGTTACTGCGTGCTCTATAACTGTTATCAGTAGTTTCAGTACATCGGAACCGACTCTGCTGAGTTACCGCTCTGAGACACAAGCGTGATGTGTGCTAATGTGTGCCTCCCTTGTTTGGGGCACTTCATGTTACGTAAACACAGCAGTCTGCCCATTCTCTGCTGTCCACACCGCTGTTCCGCTATTCGCCTTCATACAAATCATCTGGCACCTCTCCTATTTGCTCGTCTTTTATCCGATATTGTTCCACCTTGCAGTAAGTACTATGCAGGCGCAAATGAAATTTAAGCGACAAACTTAGTGAAGTAAATTTACTAAATACGTACATTAATAGCACTCTCACGATTTGGGGGTTTTTCCATGACTTTCAAGACAGGTTCTGGATTGGATGATTGGATTTATTGACACCCAAACAATCACACAGATCGGGACTACAGACAATCACAGCGCTACCGCCATTTTACACTCTTTGCAGCTCACCGCTGCACTTGCACTGGGTTTCTCAGTCTTCGCTAGTCGTACCCTGGCAACGGATTTATAACAGTTTCACTGTCACTTAAAATCACACATGAAGTCTTCTTGTTACAGTCTAATTCCTTTCTTGCAATTTATTCTCAGTTATCTTAGACTGCGATCTCAAGAACTCATCCAATTTCCTGATAACTAATTCAAATGAAATGTTCTTCAGCTGAACCCTCTTAGCTTCTGACAACTAACTGCTCCCTTATAACTTTCCTTTATATAACCCCTGGACTTCATTTCACAGAAAATGCCGTTTTTAATCATCCCGTATTGTTGTAGGCGTGTTTACTAATCACTTGCCTAGCAATAGACGTCCTATTGTCGCGCGCGTTTGCTTGCGCAGGAATGTGTTTAACGACTCGTTGCCTAGAAATAGGTATACACGTCACAGTACTTACCAGATGACGCGTGGGAAATATCAGAAAAAATTCGGTTATAATTCGATGGCGCGATATATCCTTCCGAGACGCGAGATGCATCATTGTGTTGTTCAATGAGTATAGATGGTATTTTATAGGAGCGATAGGAATTATTAATGTATAAGACAGGTGGCAGTTGCACCGATTATGTGAGAAATGAAGTGTTATTTAGAGTCAGGGAGCAGAGGAATATCCTACACGAAATAAGAAAACGGAAGGCTAATTGGATTGGTCATATCTTACGCGGTAACTTCCTTCTAAAAGAAGTTATTGAAGGAAAGATAGAGGGGCGCTTAGAAGTGACCAGAAGACAAGGAAGAAGACGTAAGAAGATGCTGGATGACCTTGGGGACAGAAGAGGATATTTTCATTTGAAGGAGAAAGCTCTAGATCGCATCAAGTGGAGGAACTGTTTTGGAAGAGACTGTGGACCTGTCATCTTGACAGATTACTGATGAATGAATGCAGGTGGCCGATAGGTTGGCAGGTGGCACACTGAGCAGAACTGGTAACAGATCGATAGATCGCCTAGAGCTGAAAGGATTATCATGAAATTGCTTTGTTATCAGAAAAATAAGGGTCTGATTTGAGGATTCTCGATGTATTCTTGTGGTCCCAGGACTCTGAGAGGGTTTTAATGCAGGTTTTCATTGAAACGTCCAAATTCCGTTCATTGATTGGCAGACTATGAAGAACAAAATTGTGGTTTAGATTAAACATGGGCAGAATGCCACACAGGATGAAGGACAGTGGTATTATTGCAAGAATTTTCGTAAAACAATTGATTTCGTAGGGGCTGTAGCTCTCAGGATCTCTTGATCTTTCCTCATTCATTTGGACCACTTTGACGAAAGAATATGACAAGAATCTTTTACCTTAGAGGAACAAATAACAAACACCGAATGTGATGTTTCAAACGGAATGTTAGGCGACATGATGAAACGGGTTTACGCTTGCAGTCAGGAGAGGAACTGTTTCTTCATACTGCGCTTTATTTTATACTTCAAATATTATGCAATTCGAAATTAAACAGTGCGTCTCACTTTAGTGGGTTACGTTTAAAACAAAAGTCCTATGGAAGAAATAAAAAATAAAATTGCATTGCTTACTGTTTTATGAAGAATATGATTATCCGTTCCTTGTGAACCTTCCTGATAGCTCAGAATGTCCTTCATTGAAAATCCAGTAACTCTAATTTCAGTCTTCGAATGTAGTACAAATTTCCTTTCACTGGAACTGACGAATAGTCCAATAAATGTACAAAGCAGATACCAGTAGAGCCACAAACGAGATATGTCATTTTTAGAATTGAATGCTGAAATGTATCAGAGCATCTCTAAGCATCTAGCTGTCACATCCTCACAGAGAATGTTACTTGCTTCCTTTAAACATCTGCTTGTACCATCCCTTTCACCAGTGCGGCGTGTTCCACTCAAATTAAGCTGTAAACTCTACTGCCTACATTGAACCCAGGCTGCGAATTTTTAAAACTCTTGCCTTTTATTTTTATTTTCCAAATGAAATTAAGTTTTAGTTACGGAGGTCACTGTCATACATCAAGAGCACACCCTACATTTATGAAAGCGAGCCTCTATAATAAAGAATTTCAATCCTTTCACAAAACAGTTATGTGTGTCACCCCTCTACCTGGCTCGGATCATTAATGCTTGCTTCATCCATCTATTTTTATCGTACCTCCTCTTCCCCCTCTTCTCTTAATAGTTCAATCCTATCTTCCCGTGACGCCAGATACTCCATCACACCATTCATATGTCCTCTTTTCACCCCCCTGTATTCATCACTCTCACACCCCTTTGCGTTACACCGTCCCGCATCCATTAGCTACTGTACCAACATTGGTAGTGCTGTGTAAACGACCCCCATCAAACACATTTAATCTCTAGACTTAGGCAGCTTTCATGACCTCCGCCCCTATACTTTCACGTGACGTACAAACATGTCTAAGGGGACTCTGCTTTCCATTTCCGGCGTCACTGAATTGATTGGTTCAGAAGTAGCAAGTTGAATTTGAAGTGTATGGAAGGGCACGAGAGGCCAGATTATTGTCATGAGACCCGTTTGTAAAACATGGACTCTGACCCGAACCGAGGGCATTCATTTGAACTGGAAAGTATTAGTTTGCAGATAGTCTACGTTAGGGGGCACGCAGTACTGTGCTGCAAGCCGGGTGGTAGCGGGTTCAATTCTATGTGAGGTCATTGGGTTTTTAAATGTACCTAATCCTTCCAGCCGCACTATGACCCTGGGGTCTACTGAACCTCTAACAGAAATAAGTACCAGAAATCTTCCTGCCGTATAAAGGGTGGCTGATGCGTAGGGCTGACAACCTCACCGCCATCTGTGAGCTGATTCTCTAGAAAATGTGGGAGTCTCAACTTCTCACAAACCTATGGGACTCCACAGCCTGTTACAGGGATAGCTTTGCCTTATAGACTACAATTGATATTAAATAACGCTCCCAGGCCTAGTCGAATATCTCAGACTTTCTTAACTGAAGACAGTGAAATTCAGATACAACAATACTATTTTAATTTCTCTGTACATGCAGCTGTGTTTGCAGGGACGTTTGAAGCGCATTTCATTAAAGGAACTTAAAACATTTGGTGTTTTTCACACAATGTTCATAAAATGAATCCATGAAAGTGAGATTTCTGTCCTGTCTGCACGTTTGTATTCCGAAATTGCCTGACACATTTTTGTGAAGTAAACTCATATTAATCCTATATGAGATATTCGTTTAATGAATGAGGGATTTTTATTATTCCTGCACTGCTTATTTTAAGAGTATCCTGGAAAAATATTTTTTCATGTAACATTTGATGCACAGGTGAATAAATGTAAATGAAACTTGATGTCTCATTCTGGTCCGTCACACTAACAGTATCATGCAAAGTTAAACAGTTCCGTCTAGTGTGACTGGTGAAGATTTTTTCTTTCTTGTTTCATTTATTTATGCCTTTACATGTTTCGGTCTTCAGCGACCGTCGATGTTGAAGTAAAGGTGTCCATCTGATGACCGAAACATGTAAAGGCATAAATAAATAAAATAAGAAAGAAAAAATCTTCACCAGTCACACTAGACGGAACTGTAACTTTGCATGGTAAATAAAATTGTTGTGTACATTCTGGAATTTCACACGCAAATGTCATTTATTTGTTCAAACAATGCTTTAAATGACATGTCATTTTGGCTCCCCAGCTTACGTCTGGTTTCGTTTGCAGTTTGTTCAGCAGGTGCAGCAGTGGTGTGTAACAAAGCTCAGTTTTGACACAGCGTAGCATAACTGGGTTACCAGCAGCGACAACGGGCTTACATGCTAATGACAGCCATAAGCCGATTTTATTGAGCCTGCTATGCTTCCCTCACACATCCGGCACGCACTCCAGTGGCTTTTGCCAGCCCCACTGCATAGCTCTCTGCCTACCAGATAATTTAATGGATTCATTAGCAGCTTATTTAACAATGCTGTATCAATTTCTGGCAGATTGGTGATAGAGCAGACGACGTGTAATACATATATATGGCCGCTGAGATTATGTAAAATCACATTAGTGAACAGCCAAAAAGGGGATAATCTTCCATCTGAGTTTAGCGTGTGGCTTAGAAACTGTCATCATGAAATAATATTGTCACGTGTTGGGTATGTAATGTGACAAATAACTTCACGCCGTCTTGGATCTAGCGAATTTATTGCACATCCGCTCTTACAATTACAAAATTCACAATTACTGCCATCTCCAGTATTACCATTACTTCTCCTGCTGTAGGCACTTCCATTCACTTGATAAAGCTCAATTCGTAGCTCCATACTCCAAGTCCAAGTCACATTGAGACTGACGGTCAGTCAGTCAGTCAGTCAGTCAGTCAGTCAGTCAGTCTTGGTGTCGAGCCCCATCAATGTCAGCTCAATACTCACCACTCACTGCTTCTTATTTATGTTTGGCACGGACAACATAGAGAACACATTGCTGCTCGGCAACAAATATCAGGTATTGTTGTCAGGTGGTTCTTTCTACCTACGCATTGCCTAGCAACAGACGCCCTACTGTTGCGTGACATCACAGCCTAGCGTGGAGGGGTGTTTACCGAGCGTTGTTACTGAACGAACACTCGTTGCTACGGATATTCTTACGCAACGGTCTACTGTTATTGCGTTACCACGGAGGTATCTACTCCAAACACGTTACAATATTGTGGCATGTAAAACCGTTGTTAGGCAACGACAGCTAAAGAACAGCTATACTATAGGCGTTACCGAGTAACGACTTCGAAAACAAGCACGTTTGTAAGGCAGCAATTGGAAACAGCAAGCGAGGAAAGGTGTTTTCTGTGTGATCCGTGCAGAGATATGGGACAGTCGTCAGCTGGTAAGAACGTGAGCACGGAAGCAGATAATATAGTGAACTGCTAAGCGTGCGAATTAGCGATAGCGGTAGTTACTTGTAACCTGTAAGTATTCAATAAATGTAATTGCTAACCAAAACCCCGTCTATAGTCGCTCTAAAATGACGATAGTATGTTATAAATTTCCACAAAGTGTTTCGGAGTTCTTATCAATTGTATGTACATGAACTCTTTTTTTTTTGCCTGATAATTGCTGCTTTCTTGTGCCGCTTACTCTTCTGCACTAGAGATAAAGGCTATAGGTTCCTCCGAAACGTCAATGGGCTACTACATAACTACGCCGAATTAAACTCCAGAACATCGTGCTTTTCGTAGTCACCGTTGTGAGAACATTTTGAAGGTGGTTAGTAACATTCTGCATGCTTAAAAGCAAATAATTTCCCGCAACGTTATCATCCCAAGGTACGCCCAGAGCCACAACATTGACTTTAAGGAATGCAGAGGTTACCACGTGATCCACTTGCGTTGATATTACAAATCCACGAGTTTTGTTAACACACGGTATTCATGAGTTTCACACGAATCCCAGAATAGTCACTAATTATTTGTCTACACAGCTCTCAGTGCTTAGGCTTAGATATTATTTGGTTGAACGAAATTTTCAGTAGGTTAAGATGAATAAGCATTGCAATCTAAGTGGGAAGTGGCGAGGACCATTTGAAATTTCTGTCCCGGAAACTGCATGAAAGGAAGGAAGGAACTGAAGAGAAACAAAACCCGGCGCCATGTTCCTTGTGTTTTATTTTTTGATAATTAACTAAGCTGTATCCGCTTCAGAATAGGATGACGACGCCAGGAAGTATGAATGGCAGTATGAACTGTTGACCTGAACGCAGAGTGTATGGTCTGATCGGGCTTGCTGCTGGTTCAAATCCTGATAACTCTTTAAAAGGAAATGTCAACCGGTGCACATTTTGTGATTAACAAGAGGTACTTTCCGATGGTTCTTCAGTCTTCATAGACGAGGAAATTTAGAAGCCATTTCATTTTCGCAATGGACAGTATTGTTTTGGGAAAAAGGGAAACGAATAAGCGAGCGCATATTCTTAATTCATCATAATAAAATCCGTTATATCGGGATTCAGAAACTGATCCCCAACAATGAGACAGTCCGTAAATATTATTTAATCTGCAGATTGTAGAGAGACACATACATTCTTCAGTCTCACGATGCACTTAAGCCTGTCTTCTGTGGCGGAGGGGATATCCCCCCGTGAGAAGTTACTGGAGACGTCATTGGCGAGGGTCTGTTGGATGATCCACATGTCCGCGTATGGCTGTTACAGAAGTTTCAGTGTTTAGATAAAGTTAAAGGTAAATCCCTGTACCAGGCTGTGGAGGCCCATAAGGTTGTGAGCCGTCGAGGCTTTCACATTTTCTAGAAAATCTGCTCTCAGATGGCAGTGAGGTTGTCAGCCTTATGCGCCGGCCGCCCTTTACCCCCAGGAAGATTCCTGAAACTCATTTCTGTTAAAGGCTGAGTCTACCCCAGGGTCCATAGTGCGGCTCGAAGCATTTGGTAAATTGCAAAATCCGATAAACTCATCGGTAGTCGAACCTGCGTCCTTCGGTTTGTAGCATAGAGCCTCAACCAATTACGTCGAGCGTGACCCTAAAAATTTTGAGACACTGGACATCGATCCCAGTAGCTCTCGCTTATACGAGGACTTTACCGTCTGAAAGGGCGTTGCTGTCTTCTGTTTGGATAAAAGTAAGTAAAGGTACCTCTGTAACAGGCAATGGAGGACCATAGGGTTCTGAGATGTTGAGGCTCCTACATTTTCTAGATAATCGGCTCACAGATGGCGGTGAGGTTGTCGGCCTTATGCGCCGGCCGCCCTTTACCCCTAGGAAGATTCCTGGTACTCATTTCTGTTAGAGGCTGAGTCGACCCCAGGGCTATAACGCGGCTGGAAGGATTAGTAAATTGGAAAAGTTCACCTCATCGGTATTAGACCCCTCGACCTTCCGTTTTGTAGCATAGTGCCTCAAACAACTACGCTACGCGCGTGCATAGTTACGTAAATTCAAGAAATATAACATTTCTCATTTCACTACTCTCAAGAGAACTCTAAATTCACAAGTTGTCTTTTTCGCCAATTTGTATTTCATTGTTCAGTGTTCACTGTCCTGGATGGTTGCTCACTGAAAGAAATCCCCCCCCCCCCGAGGCAATTTTAGCAGCTGTTAATGGACCCATGTATTTGTAATTTGATATGAAATCTTCAAAAACACTACTCAGAAATGTTATCGCTTTCACTTCAACTGCGACGTTACGGGTTCGGACACCGGATGCAGCGCGGTATTGTAGAATGATACCGAGTTCATCGGGGAATATTCTGCTTCCGTGCACGTAGCTGAAGTGTAAAGGTTGCGAAATCTCTTTCATTACGGAGTCGGGTTGCATACCCACAGAGCTGAGGGGAGGAGCGGTTTATTTTATTTCAAATATTTGCATTTTCTAGAAGAGAGACGACCGAAATATTTATTGCTGTTCACATAATATTTAAATGAATAGCCTACATTTCTTATGTAAGAGATTAATTATTGACATTTTACTCCTTGATCTGTGGAGTGCAGAATTTAATTCTCACTCATGTACAGTTGCAGCTAGTTTTCTAAATGAAATAAGCGATATATTGTCACGTATTTCTGTGTATGGCTATAGACTGCAATGATTGGTAAATTGGATTTATTAACCACTTGTACACACCACTCGAAACTCCAATTAATTACAGCTCTGTCGCTGATCTCCACACTTAGAGATTACTAAACGCCAAGCCTCTTTCCAGCACGCTGTCTCCAACAGCTGCTCCCTAGCAATGGCTGCTAAGAGTTGATTTTTCAGCTTTCCGCGCTCACGTTGTTACTACTCTGTGAATACATTGCAGCTGTAGTCAGTCAGAGTGAGAGTCACTTAACGGCTGGCGGTTTACCACCAATCAGTTGATCTTGGCCAAAAGCCCCTTGAGACTCACGACACAGTAATTTTATTTTCCAGCTGAACACTTGCGGTTATAATCCTCATGAACATCCTCTCTCACGACAGGATAGGTATGTCGTTTGCTGCTAGTCCGAACCCCCAGGAAACATGACCACATTTTACTGTCTCAGATTCGAGACTCCCTCAACCTGGAGGGCCAAATACCCGTATTTATTCATATCCCCCCGGAACAGGGTGACCCGATTATACCCCCAGGCACTGGGTTCTTTTTCCGCCACCTCCTGCGACTCGCAGGGCTACAGTGGAGTTATTCGACTCTGTCTCCATCTGGACATTTCTAGCAGGAATTTCTGTTGCGGACTTGGCAGTCTAAGAGTTGAAATTACTAGAAGGATCTTTGTGACATTTGGTATGGAATGTCGACCATTATTGGTCCATTAAAACGTAACGTACTCGAGGGTAAAGAGATTACTGAATGCTTTGTACACATAAATTTCTGCATAAATGAAGAAAGATTTATTGGCACAGTTTATCAGCCCAAATGATCATTCTATGATAAATACGTGTGACTGGGGTCCATGTTGAAAGTTGTCGAGTTAATGTAATTCCGCTTCAGCACGTAGGCAAATAATTCAGAGCAACTTTATTTTTCATTTATATAAATTAATCAAACACGATGATACATGTTTTACTTTCTACGCGATTTCCCTGCTCTAACATTCTTTTCATGCAACTGGCCGCCATATTATTCGTACTAATTCCACAAAAATCATTGGTATCATTTTGAGCCATACTTTTTGTTCTAAATTCAAATGTCATTTTTGCAACTATTATTTTGTTGGCCCAAACACTGTGATACATTTATTGCTCAACCTCGACACATGTACCAGTGGATAGTCATCCGGATTTCGCGCCGTCAGTGTCATTTGTCCTCTCTTCTCTGAATTTTTAACCCATTCGTAAACGTTCCTGTGTTCCTACGTGTATAGACTGACTGCCATTCACTTGCACATTTCAGTAGCTCTGACCACGGAAACAAGGTCACAGGGCGTTGTTGTTATATTGTGTGTTCTCTCAATGGAGCAGCCTTGTTAGGTACCGCAATATTGTGATAATGGGAGTAAACTGAAGTTCAGAGGGATGCAACTGAGGGATGGTTAGCATTGTTTGCATCCTCCGCAGTTTCAGTGGCGCCATTACTACTACTTTTATCAATTAAACTTGCCTTGGCTATCCTTGTGTCTCTGCTTCGGACCACTCTTTATATCTGCAGGATTGCGGCCTCCAAAGCCATGTCGCTTCTCCGAATTCTTCAGGTTAGACATTCCCAGTGCCCCTATTCACTTTAATATTGTAGCGTGTTTAAGAAGAGTGGAGCTTTCGTTTACATGACAGCGATTAGGTCTCTTAATTAATAGGTTTGTAAGTGAATTTAGGTAATTTATTTTTTTTTCTTGGCACTACAGCTCCAGTGGGCCCTCCATGAACTTCTCCGTTCACTTCGGTTTTTCTAGATCTTACACATTCGGTATGACTCCTTGGGTGGGTGATCAGCTCGTCGCAAGGCCTCTACCTGTACACAACCACAGAAAAACGCACACACACAAACTAAACATCCATGCCCTGAGTGGGATTCGAACCAACGATCCCGGTTTCCGAGTGAGCGAAGACAGTACATGCCTTAGACCGCTCGGCTACCGTGACCGGCAGGTAATTTAATTACACTTTTAATATCCAATCCTGATGGAAAAATAATTTCTTCATGCTATATGTTGCCAGACATATATATAGAAGCGAACGTGGTCTAATTTGAAGTAATGCTGCTCTGGTTTCATGTAGCTACTCTTCCTGGCTTAGATTCAAACTCAGGACTTCCTGAGTAAGAAGCAGAAGATCTTCGCGCTCTGTTGTCAAGGTCGGTTTAGGTGGAAGGTAATTGTCACGTGTTAGTGACTATAGAGGGGATTTGCATTGCTAATTGGATTCATTGAACACTTATAAAACGTAAGTAATAGCAATTATAACTCTTTCGCTGATTCACGCCCTCGACTTCTACCTACAGCACAGAATACTTGTTCTCAATTCGTGTTCATTAACCGTTGCCTGATGACGGGTCTGAACAATGGAGATTCGTCTGCTGGCTACAGTCTCACAACTTAGAGAGTCGCAAAGTTACTTTACGACTGGCGATTTACCGCCAAATAGTTCGTCTTTGCTCGAGTCCCTTGAGGATCACGACCAAAGATTTATTACGTTGAAAACATTATTATACGAGGGTGCAAATGGAATGAAACCATAATTAACATAAAATGTAAGTTTCTTCATAAGTAACGGAAAGTGTAACAGTTTATGATTATTGATACGTTCCCTACTATGTAATTTCTTTCATTTGCTGTGGAAACATGTTTGTTTACAGAGCTGTTACTTAGCAGTGGTTGTTTTATAGTTGCTTGTTTCACGATCGTAACCTGGCAACGTGTCTACACGAGATATTATGTTTAACAATAATATATCATAGTTTTACGGCAACATTATGAAAGAAATAATTGCTTGAAGAATAACATTTAAACTCCTAGTTAGGTCTGCACTTTAGGTACCATGTGATTTGTTATGTGCTTGCTGCGTTTCTAGTAGAAATTCTAAATTTGAGCTTAAAGTACAAGTGACAATTTTCTTACTGTATGTCCCTTCTCAATTTTAATGAAATAGTGTCCTCTTTTTCACTCAGGGCTTCCACCTACAATCTTGAGTAACAGTAAAAAATAAAACAAATTTGTTGATTACGAACCACAGACTTCTGGAACAGCTCGAGATCGGAGCCCAAAATTGATAGCCTCCCTTTACCCATAGTCAGGCCTATTTGTATCATGTGGGGTAGAGCAGGGAGAGCGTGTGTTGGAGCAACGTAAAATATGTGTTCCAATAATCGATTGACCGATATGTGATAAATTTTTGAACGACTTCGGCACGAGGCAGACAGAATGAGACACGCGTTTGCTGAACTGAAATTCCTCCCCGCCCCTTTCTACTTGCTCACTTTTGCTCTCTACAGGGGTTCGATCTAGCGATAATTCAGTAATAAAACTTTCATTCAGTGAACTCCGGCATTTGTGTTCTACGGATGGAACACGAGTGAAGGTTTATCGGACTGTTTCTTTAACAGTTACGTTTCCTGCCAGCGGAGATTCCAAGGCAGAACTATGACTATTTCCTCATCTGTTTGAGCCAGCCCATAACGCATAAGGTCACGATAGAGAGCTCTTGCTGGAAGAATCACTAAATATTTGTGTCTTCGATAAAGTAAAGTGTCCGTCTAATTTCTCCTGTCCTCTCTCCCCACCTTCCTCGTGGCTTGTAGGAAGCCATACACAGTGTTATCACGTATAGTAGTGGCTATAGACGGGGTTTGGATTGGTGAATAGATTTATTGATCACTTACAGGTCGTAACTACAGATAACTAAATCACTATTGCTGATTTCCACACTACAAATCACTCAGTACTAAGTATTCTCAGTCTATTTCCACTAGTCTTTTCTTGGTAAGAGCTCTCCACAATAGGCTATTCCTCTGCAATGTCTTCACTAGACTTTGCCTGGTACGAATCTTGGCAATGGAGATTCTTCCGCTTCCGCTTACAATTTCGTAAGAATTCCCTGTCAGTTATGTGCAAACATACACTGATATTGTGACGTATGAGGAGTAACGTGACCAGTAATTGTGGGCTCTAGATTTTATGATTGGATGTATTGGACGCTCATATTACAATTAGAGTTGATTATAACAGCTCACACATTGAACTCTTTCTCGATAACGAATCTTTCACTGATGTCTGGATCTTGAACTGGTGTCTAGCCTCTACTACGCGGTACAACTCACTGCTCTCAGCTACGGCTGTCTTCACACATAACAAATTCGTCTGAGTCTGAGTCTTATGTTACAACCGACGATCAGTCGGCCAGTCTATCTTGGAACAAAGCGATTTGCGGGTTTGTTGATGCGGGGCTCTCTGACGAGAGGACGGGTCTGTCGTTTACAGTTGCTGCTGCCCTCGCCAGCGCGGGACATTCGCGGGTCCGAGTCCCATGGGACTCGTAACCATATTTTACTGTCTCAGATTCCAGACTGGCCAACTGCTCTGTGTTCTAACTTCGAGAGAACCGAATACAGATCAGTGCCTTTAAGGGTTTCAGGTGTCTCTGAGTTGTGCTGGTTACGCCCGCAATTCCGCGGTAACCAAATTCGCTGCCCAACAACGGATATGTATTCGTTGACAATGTAACACTCTGGAACGTGTTTAGCCAACCGTTACCCACCAATGGCCCTCTTCTCTGACTACTCTATTCCAGCTCTCAGCCGGCATGTCACAATATTTTTAACTTTAAGCGACGCAGTGATAAGTGCTCTTTTCTTGACTGCGTTTTCAAGAATAAGGGTACGCTACCGACATGGTTGGGTGGAAATGAGACACACCTGTAAACACTTCTTGGAATTTGGACTTTTCTTGTAGAGGCGGTGAGTCGGATTTATAATCGCAAATGATTTATAACCCTTCAGTCAACTCGCCGTTCGCCTGTCACTCCGACCTCAGCACATTTACTCAAGATAACACCTGGAATTTCATCTTTTGGCCAGAAAGTCTTTAAGGCATAATGGGTGTGGACCGATGTCTCGTCTGCGTACACGACTGGTTTTGTTTTCTTTTGGGGGGAGGTAGGGGAGGGAGGGTGCTCACGGATGCACTGCCCTACATTCAGCAGCCTCGTGACGCTACATTAACAGTTGTCGTATGTTCTTACGCTTCTTAAACATAAAACTCATGTATTTCATTATCCTTTACAAAATGTTATTTTGTTCCTGCAAAACGAATATTCTTTCTAACGGGAACGAGAATACTGCGCAAAGCACGAATTTATTTTCTCTCTTCACATTATTCCGAAGTTGCGCATTGGACATTTATCGAAGCCGTCAAGTTCCAACTTCCGATTGTAACAGTCTTTTCTTGGGGTTGAATCTATTTTTCCCTTTCATTTCTCTTTTTCGAAGTCTCTATACGTGTTTCGTGAAGTTCGTGTACTCTCTCTGCAGCCCTTCTCTGTCTCTCCTACAACTTTTCTTAACGGAACGGTGGGACGCTTTTCCTTTCCTCCTTGCAGACATGTACGCTGTTTGGGATTCACCTTTTCCTCGCTTTGGGTTCTCGCTATTGGGGGCGACAATTTCTCCTCTTTCGCTTTTATTCTCTGGCTACTTGCTCACAGGACGTTCAAAAATAAATAAAATGGTCAGTTAAATAAAATAACTTCCTTGATATCCATGATTCTGTTTCTATCTCAAACGCAGCGTTTCGGAGACGTAATTCCTTCTCCGTCTTGAGGCAGAACCTATTCACTTAGGCTCAAGAGATCTCCGGAGAGAGGCAGTAGCTTAATCGATTGAGCCTAACTTAGTCGGTTATACTTGAAGACGAAGACAGAATCTAGTCTCTGAAATGTGTTTTAACTAAAGCAGGCGATGGATAACGTCCAGAAACATTCATTTTATTAAAGTTACCATCGTCAGGTACTTTCGGACGATATTTAAATGGCCATTTCCTTGATTCTCAGCTGTACACCTACTTGTATCATGCAAGCTTTCGTCATCACTGAGCAGAGAAGGACGTCAGCACCACTGGGTATATCTCACCCATTGCCATCCGTTTGAACAAAAATAAAAGCTATAACAGAATTTTCCGATTTAAAAATTTGAATATTCTTCGAAGATGAAACACAAATATACTTATCGGTAACCGGAGTGTAATATAATACTCACTCTTAGACCAAATTAATGTTAGTTTCTGATTGTGATATACGTTAATTTCGCTCGAAATATGCCATCACAGGAAGAAAACAATTCGATCAGCGCCATCTGCCAGACAGAGAATACCGCATTTTCTGCTGAGGGTAACGCTACAGACAGCTGGTTTTAATTGATTAGGATAGGTAAATAACACGGATCGTAAATTCAGGCTAAGGCCGTGCCATAGCTCAAGCGGTTAGTCGCTGGCTTCCCACGCCGGAAGCCCGGGTTCGATCCCGGGTGTGGTCAAGCGGGATTTGTGGTGGGCAAAATGGCGCTGGGGCAGGTTTTCTCCGAGTACTTCGGTTTCCCCTGCCAATCTTCATTCCACCAATTGCTCCGCAATCACCCTCACCTATCATTTGGGGCTGGTACAATAGGCCAGAAGTGTCCGCAGTACAAGGGACTTAGTCCCACCCCACTAGCAATAAAAACAATTCAGGCTAGTAAAGACATTTATGGGCACCTGGGAATGAAAGTACAGAGTCCTTAAGTCTAGATCCTCAACATGCGACACTGGATGCACGAATAAGCCGGAAGACCTGCATGTGTAGAAGCCAGCCGAATCTAGAAGGAGTGCAGATGCTGAAAGCAGGAATGCAGAATCTGAGAGAAAGAGGAAGGAGAGAGGCTAGAAGTTAGTACGTGGAATATAGGGGTGTCCCTAGGGGCGAGTTCGTCGTTACTGTGATCTGTCTCGTGTAGTTCCCTCATGGATCGTTGGTGGTGCTACAAGACAAGGATTCTGCTTGATGTCTGTCTGGAGGTGACGGAAAAATTCAATTTCAAAGTTCGCATGTTACGTGACAGGATGCACCAAAATCTTATTCTCATCAGTTTTACGAGTGCTTGGAATATATGTTTTGCACGATGTACTAATTTTACCAAACTTCGGAGTAGGGATGGATAGTTCTTCACAAGTTCTTCGACTTCTGAAGGACCATGCTTCGACTCTCGACCCAAGGACAAGCTCAGTCGCCTCAAAATATCAACTATATCTATATGGGGCATCAGGCTCTATGACTGTAATGTTATTGTTGTATCTGACTTCACAGAGAAAGGCAGTTGAGTATTTTCTTCTGCAGTTCCATCAGAGACTTCATTTGTAATCTGAATATAATATGTCGCGAAGCCTGAACGTCGGAATAATGGAGCCAGAGTAGAAGTCCATTCCTAGCCAAAGGCTATGCAAACACGTTACCGCTGCAACGAATAGACAGGGAATAATCCATTGCTAGACAACGGCTGGCTAACTCACTTTATGCGTAGATGCGGATTCGTAGACACGGACTTGGTACGGAACTAGCTTTCCATGTCAACGAAATCAACAAACAATTTCCATGGATACGCTGAAGCAACAATTTTTTCCTTGAATACTCGCGGACTATACGTACAAGGAGCCGTGCAGGGAAGAACGGTTCGGTGGTAAGAGAATTCAGAAATGGAGCGTTAACCAGCTGACAGCGGAACCTGAAGAAGTGACCGATTCGTAAATCAGAACCAAGTCAGTCACAGTGGTAGGGAAGACACTCGTAGTCCAGTAAGAAATGGAGCGAGGCTTAGACAGCCGTTGATTGGGAGCTGTTGGAGTTGTTTGTAATTGTAATAGACGTACCAGTAAATCCTGTCATCAAATCCAGAACCCGTTATATTAGTCACCGAAACCCTCATACGTGACAGTAATTTTACATCTGAACCTTATTCGGTATATGGGATCTAGTAACAATATAACATTTTCTAAACACCGGTCATGAATGGTATGTTTCTTATACACAGAGTTTCGAAACTCTTCGTATATTGGGCTAGAGAATATACTTAAAGTTCTGAATATGATGACAGTAGTCATTACCATCACTTGAAGTCAAATATACCGCAGTGAAAGCATGTCCAGGTACTACATTGCTCAGTCGCTGTCACGTGAGGTGGAGTCACGCAAGGTGGTAAAAGGGGCACGTGTGTTGGTCACATGGTCAGAAGTTGTTGCACCTATGGCCACGAGAGAATGCTACTCAGTTGATTAATAATGTGGTGACCTACCGACCAGTACGGGTGATTTCAGAAGTTAAACCATCTGTCAGTTCGGTGTTCCACTTCAGCTGACCGAGAGAGTGCTGTGTTACGGTAATAACTGTAGCTGTGTTGTTCTGATTCGAGTTTATAATTCCCAACTTTGCACTTTAGTGCATTCTAATCAGGTGAATACACGAGTATTACGTTGTATTAACTTTCAGTCTGTTTTGGATGTACAATTCACTTGCTCTCTTGAATTGTTGCTGCTGGGGATGTGTGTAAGTATGGCACACAGTTAACTCAAGTAGGTCAGGCACTTAATCCTAATATTATATTTCAGCATCCTGTTGCAATTAAGTATCACTTGTAGTTTTGTATTGTGTGTATAATGTAAAAATATCAATATAGATTTATTTGACAATAATTCAGATTACTTCACTAAAATGTTGTTCAGAATGTTTAAAACGTCATACAAATATGTCTGCATTCTGTGTATGCGCTACATGTAGCGCGTAGACACAGGGCCATCTTCAGGCAACATATTTTTTCAAAGAATCCACTGCACTGCGCACTTTGTCAGTTAGTAGTCTTAGAGTAAGTCGTTGTTATTGTTATTTCTGTTTTATAGGATGTTTGTTCTTCCTATCTTTTGTACTGCGGCCGCTCTGTGCCCCACTGGCTTGTGTGTATCTTGTGCTGATTTGTGTTCCTTGTACAAACGTATATGTATATATATATGTTTAAAACATTTTTATATATATTAAAGGTATTGTAAATATTTTGACGAACATTGTAGTGAATGAAATGTGGATTAGTGTCATCTAAATCTATATTAGTGTTGTGTCATTATAGAAGAAAGAAGGCAAGTGAACCACTTAATCCATTGTGTGAAATGGTTTTGAGCAGTACTTGCTTACTTACTTATGGAGCTGAGCCCTTCTTGAGGAGGAGCCAAATCTGCAGCTGCTCAAGGATTTAACAGAATTTTATGGAACCCGAAGGTTCATTACCGTGTTCCCAAGAGCCCTCCATTGGTCCCTATGCTGAGCCAGATCAATCCAATCCATATCATCTCATCCTATCCCTCTAAGATCCATTTTAATATTGTCCGCCCACCTACGCCTTGGTCTTCCCAGCGGTCTTTATCCTTCTGGCTTTCCCGCCAATATCCTATATGCATTCCTCTTCTCCCTCATTCGTGCTACGTGCTCTACCTAACTAATCCTCCTTGACTTGATCATTCTAATTATACTTGGAGAAGAGTAACAACTCCTCGCAGTAAAAAATAAGCTTGTTACGAAAATTTGAACAGTAAGACTCATTTATATCGAACTCTAAGAATATGAGGATGTATTAACGTTTAAAGATGATTTTGTAATTGAAGAGTCTGAGGTCATAATTTTTCCCTCTCCATCTGTTGTTGTGATCAGTTCAAGGGCGATGAAGTTGTCGAGAGGTAAAAAATGGATAGAAAATTTTTATCGGAATATCTGAAAAGAAGATATTATATGTAACATACATGTGCATTTGTGAAGGTCCTGTAATAAAGCGGTTCTTGGATAAATATGGTTGGTATTTACTGATATGATTCGTTTTGCGCATGATACACGCGTGACTAATAATTGTGGATTCTAGATTTGATGACTTGATTTATTTGAAGTCACTTTTACAATTACACTCGATTATAACAGTTCACACTTTCAAGTCCTTCCGGGTACCGAATCGCTCTCTGCGCAGCTCTGCTTAGTTGTCGAAAGCACGTTGGTTCACCGCCCTGTCACTTCTTCCCGTTCTGGTCTATTCTCTGTTCTTCTTCTGACTTCACTTCTGAACTGACGGCTTCTCGACTGACCTCCTTTTATCCCTGCTTGACGCCTGAGATAGGAATCACCTCCTTAAAGAGTTCTGTTTCTCATATCCGTGGGAACAGTTTGTTGAGAAGTCGTTACCATGGATACGTCTAAACAGTTCCATCAAAACCCACAGGAACGTGCCCAGCAGATGGGAAGTCTGCAGCTTTCAGGCTCATATCACAATATGGATAATTGACTGGGTTTTCCGATTACACTACTGAATATTCCTTTTCCGTGATGGAGACGGAATCCTCCACCCATCCTCCAAAAGGATAGAGCTGCATACGTTTGGTTACACCTTTCCGAGCAGAGCATACTGAGTGCATTTAAATATACCAACATTTTTATGCTCTATATTGAGTAGATCATGCAGCATATACAGGATGTAAGTGAGTGTGTGGAAAAGCTTTGGGCCCGAGTTCCACATACCAGAACAAGAAACTTTTGTCAAAATATGATGTGTCCGGGGACATTTAACTTGTGAATTATAGCTGAAAATGTCCTCCCTGAGACAGAACGCGTATCTCCACACTTTTCGAACATGCTGGCAGGAGCAGTTGCGGATGCTCTGGCAGTTATGCACAGTGCGAGGCTGAAGTGCCTCTTCGTTGTCAGTGGGAGCTGCGTACACAAGGGTTTCTACTGTAACCACAGAGAAAAGCCCAGAGAATTCGAAATCTTGCGAGGTAGGTTTTATTTAGAACATCTCACAAAAGACGGCTGCATTGTGTCGGAACACAGACATGCATGTACGGCATTCGTGTTCAGCCTGCCAGTGGTGCATCTTCCAGTAACCTTGAAGATCATGTAAGAGGAAATCATGCGGGCTGAATAAAGAATTACAAACAATCCCTGTTCACGCATTAACGCTGAACTGCTGCAGACGTCTGCCCAGTATTCTTTCAGCTATAACTTCCAAATTGAAGTTTCCGGACACTTGTTGTTACGGACAATTTTTTGTGTTTTGGTATGTGGAACTCCTGCCCCAATTTTGTCCCCATCTTTCAGTTACACCCTGTACATGCCTAGCATCTGTAATTGCTAATGAAATGTTCTCTGAAATATTGCAACTGCTTCAACGTACGGCGCAACTGAAGCCTAAAAGCCAAAGTTGCATGGCCGTGGGAATCTACAAGGGGCATAAACCCGCGTCTAAAGTCTCTGTGTCCATAGAGCCCAACTATTTGCCTAATCATTGCTAATTAACGTGAGTGCCACGTATCGCTCCTAACACTTGACAGCAGTGGAAAAGCCAGTGACCGTGAAGTCCTTTTATTGGTGTGGGAAATGCTTATGTCTCTTAGCAAAACGCCAGACCACGTGTCTGCACAAAGCACACGTGTGTGTATGCACCAATTGCTGTAGTTAATTAGCAACATTAGATCAGGTGTTTCTGTGCTCCTTGTTGACATATGACATAGTAAATATGCATATTTTTTTTAATTTCTATGTATTTCCTGTGTAAATCTGTTATGAAATATTACAGCTTAAAAGTTAAGAGTTAAAAAATGAAAAATTGAAAATTAAAATTTTGAATAAAATTGAGAAAATACAATCAAGGTGGACTATGTCGGTGTGCATGTCGCTGTTATGTTTATCTTTTCAGATGTCTGAGAATGACCATTTGTAAATACACGCAGTTTTGCGTATTGCAGGTGTAGAGTAGCAGCGGTTTATGCAAATATTAGAGACTGGAACCGCGTTGCGTTCGCAGGATGCCCCGGAGTTCCTGAAGATTTCTACTTAATAGTGTGCTGATATTCTGTTTACTATGTATTGTTAGTATTTCAATATTTTTATAAATTTATAATATGAATATTATATATTATTGTCCATTAGTTACAGTCAGAAGGACAACACTATATCCTACAATCATTTTAAAGTTTTAAAATGTTAAAGTCCATCACCCTATGTTTCGACTAATGTGGTCATCATCAGGTGTTAAAATTTTTTGTTAGGAAACTGCCGTCTTCTGTTGTTGCTGATGTTAAATACGCGTATCTCGATGCTCATACGAGTGTGTGAGTTGGTGGGTTGCGTTCTGTCTTGCTAACTGAAAGTGTAACAAGATGCTACAGTATAATATATTACATATCGTGTTGGACATCCGTGTTCTTGTGCACATGTAAACTGCTGGAATCTGCTAGTGTCTTGCTCTGAAGCATATTGACGCCAAGACCATCTGAAACAGACAGTGCTTGGAACAAACTAAATAATTCGATAGGGAAGTGACACATAAACTATTTTAAGGTGAAATTCATGAGAGGCAATAGTTCAAAAGAAGATTCTAACCACAGAGAACGTTCATGCCGTAGCCCAGGCTGTTAGTCATCGGATACACACTTCGGAGGCAGGGTTCAATCCCCGGTCCTTCTGTGATTTCGGGCAGAAAGACTTGCATTTTATGGACCCGTTTGGGGATGCAGTACCACCACCACAGATACTACTACTACTACTACTACTACTACTACTATCACTATTGCTACTACACTACTACTGACACTACTGTAATCTAATCTGTTCTCAATGTTCACAATTCACGCTCCATTCTCGTCCTTGTACTCTCAACTGCTGACCCGACCTAGACTCCACTAATCTAAGCTACAACAGGTCTTCGTTATATAGGCTCCGTACGGACCACATAGAGAACTCTGCCGCATAGTGCAGACCACGCAGCAAACAAGCCAAGTGATAGCTATCTCGCCAGTCCATTGGCACGCTGACTGTTGCTTAGCAACAAGCTATAAACATTCGTTCCATTGTTGCGTGCCCATAAGCGAGAAGGCGTTTATCGCGTTGTTGCTTAGCTATACAGATTACAATATTTTTATGTGATTATGTCATCTGAATGAGCTGTGTTATTATAAAATGCCACTGTGTATACAGTAATCCATACTCTGAACAACGGAAAAGGAAACATCACTACAGCAAAGTCATTAGGTTGGGAATAAGGACTGCAAGAAAAATATAAAGGATTTATGTGTTTTCCAAGTTTATGAACAGGAACCATCTCAGGACACCAACTAAAGGGAATTTTAATCTTCATGCTTGTTTGTATATATTTGTAGAGAGACTGAAATTTCTGCAAATATGCTGCTAATATACGTATTTATGCAGCTATCTTAAATGAGCTCGTTCCACAACAATCGTCCAACTAAGTTTGAAATTCGCATTGAATATCTGAAGTAGTCATATATACATCCACGGGTGTCGATATAATTCAAGCTAAGCTGCTCTAAGCAAGCGGCAGATCACTGCGCTCCGATCTACATAGAATATCTCTTTGGAATGAAAAGGAAATATCAGAAAAGTAAGGAAGGTATTTTATTTATTTATTTTCATAGAATGGGGGAACTTGGTGTATTAATTTCGGACGAGTATCTCTTTTGTCTGACTGGTACAAAACGCCATTCAACACATATCTTTGGCCACTGTTATATATGAATGGAATTGTAGTACTCTTGAATGCATCGTACTTTCCCGGCATTGACGTCATCATTTCCACTATATAGATGTTGTAACTTTACTAGCGTGTCCGTACAGGAAATCTATACAGAAACTCCAGAAACAGTTCTTGTTGGCTGTAATGATTATTATATTTTCTGATCTAATGTGTGTGTTTTACTTTTAACCTCCAGAATGCGTGTGAGTGCAGTGTTAGTATGAAAGACACTCAATAGGTTCACAGTTTTATCTCATTTCTTATGGGAAAGATTTGACAACTGAATTGACTCGGACTCTATTCCGTTTCCGTATTGAGGGGGTGGGTTTCCCCATGCACTTAGACCGATTACTGGTCCATTGTGCGTCCCCCTTTAATTTCTACTGTCTCCATACCCTACCGGTACTGGTGCTTACTATCAGCCCCTTTCTGCCAGCGAGGTTCCAACCTCTTACTGGCAGTGGTATCTAATAGTTAGTCCCTCTCTGTCAGCGAGGTCGTGCCTCCTCTGACAGGGGTTCCTAGTCCCTTTCTGCCAGCAAGGTTTCTACCCTCTACTTGGCAGTGGTATCTAATACTTTTGTCCCTTTCTGCCAGAGAGGTCCCCCCTCCTCTGGCAATGGTACCTGATACTTCCCCCATCTATCGGAGGAATTGGAAACTAGTTGGGCGGGAAACTTGGCCTAATTTTGCTCAGAGGTCTCCTAGAGACATGAGGTTCTTTTACGTGCCGTAAATCTACGACACGGGACCCACGGCTTAAAGTCCCTCCCGGAGGACTTCTTCCCTGAATTTTTCCGCCCTTAAAAATTCCACGACCTCCGCCGGGTTTTTGAACCCGCGTACCTTGAGTCACGAGATGGGAACGTTACCCCTAGACCCCCTAGTGTTACTATGAAAGACACTCAATAGGTTCACAGTTTTATCTCATTTCTTATGGGAAAGAATTGACAACTGAATTGACTCGGACTCTAACCCACGCAGGTAACTTTCGCGTGCTTGGTTACCCAGATTACCATGTTTTCCGTAAATTTTTTTTACGTGGCCTGTCATTGTTAAAGAACTTTGTGAGGGCGGGTGTCTCGTTAATTGCAAATTAGGTAGAGATGCTGAAGCACTGCGCAATACCGCCGAAGTTACATGTTGAGGAGAACGGTGCCGCTCCTCACTGGGGCATGCCAGTCACATAAATTCTCCATAGAGCTTTCAAAGATCGATTTATTGTCGGGGAGGACCTATTCCTTACCGCCCTAGCTCTCTGGATATAACGGTTTTAGATTTTTCTTCTTCTAGCCCTATGTAATAGATCAAGCCTTTCGCACGGATTGTACACAGATCTATGCATAAATCCGTTGCTGTACCAGGTCCGGTCACAACTCAGGTGCCACAGAACTCATGCCGTAAACACTGCATTGTTTGATACTACAAGTGAAGACCATGTGGACTTGTCCTAATTTGTACAGTTGTACGAAAATATTTCGAGTTGTTCCTTCAAATAGAGGAATAATTTCATTGCTGGAGAGCTCTGTGGCCCAAGGAACCGTGTGCATATAAGTTCGTGATAATGAAAGATGGGAACAACTGAGCTGTACTTAGTAACGCATAAATTTCAGTTGCATTCTGTGCATCCAACAGAGGGACCCGTATTATATTAATTGAAATTTGCATTTATAAATTCTGTAGGAAATAAGTTATCTAATGTGTAATGCATTTTCTGCATAGAATGGGCTAAAATGAACTAATGTTTTAAAAATCAGTATTTTATTTTAGGTGTTTTAATAATATGTAAGTTTTGAGGTTTTCACGGCGATGACAATGAAGAAAGTCGTCTTCTGGGTTTAGGCACCGTGTATTCTTCGTTTTGGCCGACGTTTCTTCATGTTTTAATAGTACGTTATAGTAAGCCATGAGGAGAGTATGAGGAACAGGAATGCCATAGCTCAAGCGGTTAGTCGCTTGCGTCCCACCGCGGCGGCCCGGGTTCGATCCCGGGTCTGGTCAAGTGGAATTTGTGGTGGATAAATGGTGCTGGGGCAGGTTTTCTCCGAGTACTTCGGTTTCCTCTGCAAATCTTCATTCCACCAATTGCTCCACAATCACACTCACCTATCATCTGGGGCTGGTACAATAGGCCAGAAGTGGCTGCAGTACAAGCGACTTAGTCCCACCCCACTAGCAATAAAAAAAAAAAAGAATGGCTAGAATAGATCGGCTTTAGTCAGGACATTGTGTATGTCAATAAATGTAATTTGTATGCAGAAAGGTTAGAAAACGAAATCGGTGCATGTTCAGTACACATACTTCTCATGTACGATTTACCTTGACTGCTTCCGTTATGTCGATATCGAAGTCGATTGTTGATCGATGAAACATTATTCCATGTTGAATACAGAACAACAGTTTAATGCGTAAGATTTGAGGTCTTGGCGGCGGTGACTATGAAGAAAGCAGTCTTCTGGGATGGCGCCGTGTAGATATTGTGTTAACATGACGCCAGATCCACAAGGCCACACAGGTCCATGCCCAACTAGCATCGCAGCCCCGAAGCCTCAGGGTTAATGCCCTCCAATTAACCTTGCCTCTGTTCCACCGACACAATACTCTATACCTGCTGGCACACCTCCCCAGACCCTTCCCCTCTCCTCTCTACTGATTTCCCATGTAGCCCCTCTCTATTCTCTTCCTTCTGTTGTACAGCTGGGTTTACTCTACTCGTCATTAGTCTATTAGCATCTGCTCATGCTGGTTCCTTGCTCACGCATTTTTCTTTTCTTCTAACCTGAAGATGGAGGCGATATGTTCCTCCGAAACGTCAGTTAACACAATATTTACACGGCGTCACATCCCAGAAGACTGCTTTCTTCAACAGTTGAATTCGTTTGAACACTAAAACCGGTTTTGCGAAAATCACATTTCGCATTTAGACTCCTAGTGCGGTTAAAATTATTTTCCTGAAGATGCCGCTCGTGTTGCATATAGAGACATGGTCCCAGTAAATTTCTGAAATATACTGTATAGAATTATTTAGCCTTCATTTCATGCATCCTGTTGTGTTACAATATATAACTTCATTTTTCCGTCACAACACAACAACTAAGGAGTATCAAGGTCAATACCCAGCTATGCCTCACTACATGTTTCGGCCGTTAACGGCCATCATCAGGTGAATACAAATGAACAAATGTATACTATTGAACTATAGTAAAATTAGATACAATGACAAAACAGTTAGTTTTGTAAAAATACACGCACAATGGTCATTTATATATAAAACTGAAAGTTATAATATAAAACAAGATAAAATTGATGTTTTATAACATCTAATCAGTCAGTGAACATACATATTTACACTGCTGTGTCTCAAATCCTGTGTTTTCTTCAGCAGTTGCAACTACAACTTGTTGAATATCCCATCGCGGTACTTCTTCCTGCGTGCTATATATTAGGCTCCCTATTACGTCCATCTATGCTCTTTTCGATCTGTTACACCACTCTTGTCGCTATGAAGATTAGTAGTTGCACGACTCCGAGCGTAGTGGGAGTCATAAGTCCTGTGGGACTCGGAACGAAGAATGACTATGCTGGCGAGGACCAGCAGCAATATAAGTCTCCGTCTGTAATTATTCAGACGGCACTGAGACCCATGATAAAGTGACTGATGAGTTGAATCTAATTTTAAAAGAGACAGTCGCGACTAAATCGACACACTTGTCAGGATAGACAGCAAATCAACAAAAGTTTTGTCAGGATAGAAGCTCTACTGGCCGAAATACGCATGCATCTAACCCTCCGAGTTACGAAGGAGTAATGCTACCCACTTCTCTGTGACGTTTAGTATTTACCTATTGTCATGTGTGAGTGACTATAAACCGGATTTGGAGTGGTGACTCGATTTGTTGACCACTCATACGCACAACTCGTAACTATAACTATAACAACCTCACTGGTTTACACTCTCTGTTGTTTCGTTTGTTCTACTGTTGTTGCCTAACAACGGTTCTGTACACCACACTATGTTTTTCATTCAGGAGAGGGGAAAGAGAGATAGAGCGGGACATTTTCACATCCACGCAAACTGATATGTAGATTTAAGCACAATAGATCACTGTAAGTCGCGGTGCAAGGGCCGAGAAGGACCACCCCTTATACAATACGTAGATTTATATGTATGTAACATGTTGTAACATGGATGGCCATAGCGTTGCTAGGTGATGGACCGGTAAACATACGGCATTCACCCTGGCAACACTGGAACAGCGAGTTTATGTAGCCCGCTTCTATGCAACGGCTCAGTATATAGACTTCCGCGCAGTCGCAATGACGTTACACTGAAAAATTACTAGCTACCATGCGACTCGCTTTCTATGGAGTCGTGCCGCAACCGTTGCTATGCAATCGTTCGGTGAACATGTTCCAACAATACAGGCTGTTTTCTGTGCGTGGTCGGTGCTGTGGCTACATAACGAGAATAACGCCAGCTGTTCAGTTTAGCGTGTTTGAGAGTATTTGAGAATGTTTGGGTGTTTAAGTAACAGTAAGTGTGACAGCAACGAGAAGCTTGTAAAAGACCCGTGAAGACTGCGTTTATATGTAATACTGGGAGTGTGTGATCCAGTGAGACTGTTACCCGGAGAGGACTAGTGTTTGCGTGCGTGCAACAGTGGATTATGAGGTGTGTGAATCAGCGGTAGCGCTGTAGTTGAAGTGTAATTAAAAGAGTGTGTGTAACCAAACTGCTAACAAATTCAATCATCCGAACTGGAACCCGTCATTTCGTCACGCGTACCATCTTACACGTGGCAATATTATTTATATTCTAATCCTTCGGTTCGTAGATGCTCGATATTGCACTGCTATTGCCGTTAGTATAAAAGTTAATATAATTACAGCAGAAACCGCTTCATTTTAATATTTTGAGCCATGGTAATGGCTAAGTTCACTGTGACTGTCAGTATCTGCAACCCGCACATCCCTTATTCTCACAGCTTGCAGGGGTTGTTACGGTCTGACCGTGATCGATTGACTCTGGGCAGAACAGCAACCGCTGTACTTGAACCTATCCACTATTGTCGGCCATTTGAGCTGCCGTCAAGCTCCCACACTAATGCGGCGGGTTTCTAATGGCCAGCTTTGCTGTCCCACGGTTAGGTTGCCTCTAGACGTGGATACTAATATCCGCTTTGATTATTCAGCTTGTCCGAGAAATCCTTCAGGACTGTGGGTAGACAATAAGAGCAGCGCCGTCATAAAAGATGAAAATTAGAAGTTTGTAACATTTGCTTTCATCCATATAATACAAATTTCCATAAGGCTAGAATTGCCTAACTTATTCATCTTCATGGGTATACCATCAGAAGGAAATGGTTAATTGCTTACATATAACGTGGAATTTACATTTCATATTACTGTGACTTGTATAAACATTGCTAGGCAACGACTGGGTAAACACATTCCCGCGGCAACGAATATGCAGGCAACAATCATATAGCTTCCTTTGCTGTGCAACGGCGCTGTAAACACGCCTTCGCAACAATAGAGGAAGAGGTGTCGGTCCGCCCCGAGGTTATTCAATAAAGATCTCACGCAGCTAGAATTGGAATTTGGTCGAGTTCTGCAGATGGCACTCCAAAGTGATTGGGAAGAAATTGCAAGAACGGAATTAGGCCATGCGAAGACGACTTCATGTGAGACGGTTATAAATCCGTTTCTTTTATTGCTAGTGGCTTAGAACTAAGTCCCTTGTACTGCAGCCACTTCTGGCCTATTGTACCAGCCCCAGATGATAGGTGAGGGTGATTGTGGAGCAATTGGTGGAATGAAGATTGCCAGGGGAAACCGAAGTACTCGGAGAAAACCTGCCCCAACGCCACTTTGTCCACAACAAATCCTACTTGACTAGAACCGGAATCGAACCCGGGCCGCCGCGGTGAGAAGCCAGCGAACTAACCGCTTCAGCTATGGCGCGGCCATATAAGTCCGTTACTAGGATACGACAAATGAAGACTGAGAATCCTAGTGCGTTTGCAACGGTGAACTGCAAAGCGTGTTTATCAGCGTTAGGGTTGTATTAACTATAGTCCGAATTGTGTGAATGTATAAGATGTCAATGAATTCAGTCTTCCAATCCAAAACCCGTCTTATAAAGCACACCTACTCGTGAGAGTATAATTGAAAGCTTTAAAATTAAAATAATTTTTGCCATACTTTCCTTCTTTCTGACTTCTGTCATTATATTCTTACAATATCGTATTCTGTATAAATTATTATTAAAATATGTTAGTTTAGAATTACTGAAATTGATTTGTAGTGTAAGAAATATCTTTAAGTAAACAGCATTTTAGGCGATTAAAATTATTGGAGCTAAACTGTAATAAGATTGACAATTTTAAACATTTGTAGTAACCGTCCCGAAATTTTATAATCTTCCAATTCATGTAGCACTTTCATATTAATTCAGAATAGGAACGTGTCAGAGAGCACATTTCGTCAGAGGAAGGAGGAGGGGGGGGGAACAAGTACAAACCCCTCCCCCCTCTCTTACTCCGAGCAGGAGTATGCAAATGCTGTTCCGCCATCCGTACTGTGATATTATTTTGTTCTCTCTGGAACCGAGGTGCCCTTCGCAGCCACAAATAACCATAGAAATGCAAGACATAACCACGCGCTTGTTGTTAAGTCGCTAATTGACGTAAGTTTCTCGAAGCAAAGTAGTGTAGGCGTGTAGGGTTCAAGATGCCATAGAACAAAAATTTGTAAAATTGTATGTACACGTATTTTCTTGCGAGTGTAACTGCACGAACAGTTCTTATTTTTAAAATAATGAAATACCACAGCAAGTGTATGGAAGATGTGCAGTTATATTAAGAAATGGAGAATGCAATAGTCAATGTTGTCATCTGATCTTATTATGAATTAAATCTTACCGCAGGTTAAATTTAGATGTCCCGCATAACATCCTGTTACTCGCTGTGCGCATTCCGTCTCACACTCACCAATATCCAACTGCGATGTTTTGTTTCAGTTAAAACGTGAGCGTGGTGATGTTATCCTTGGATTCATTGTCAAAAGCATTTTCTGCCGTAGGATGGTGCGTCAATAATGACTTGGGAATTGTTGGAAGGAAGTGGTCGTGACCCAATTTTCCTAGAGAAATTGTTGAAAACTGAGAGAAATCTGTTTCAGAGATTCGAAGCAAGCTCCTCTCGAATATAAGTCTAGAGTCCTGATGCCACACCGGCCTGTCGAGGAACCTCATTTTAGGCACTGGAGTGTGAAATAGTACGCAACAATTAATTTCTAATATAATATTTTGTGCAAAATATTTATGACCTATGAATTATTTAGCTGAGAAAGGAATGTAAACTACAAGAGTCTGAGGACAAAATTCTGAGGTATTACAGTGCGTTATATTGCGCTAGTAAGGAAAGAACAATTATCTGAAATTAGTTTGTGTAACTCTATAAAGTAGCGGTTAGTCGCTGGCTTCCCGATCTCGGGTCTGGTCAAGTGGGATTTGTGGTGGACAAAGTGGCTCTGGGGCAGGTTTTCTCCAAGTATTTCGGTTTCCCCTGCCAATCTTCATTCCACCAATTGCTCCACAATCACCCTCACCTATCATCTGGGGCTGGTACAATAAGCCAGAAGCGGCCGCGGTACAAGGGACTTAGTCCCACCCCACTGGCAATAAAGAAGACTATATAAAGTAAGTCTTTGCACGTTCGTATAGCCCTGTATGTGAATATGCGTGTGTATGCCAAGGTTAGCGTTATAATCTCTACCCCAAAGACCAGTGTCATGAATGAGGCTGCTCGTGAGAGTCCTCAAGCCTCTCAAGGGAATGTTGGAATATTTACTCAAATGGCTTCCTCCTTCCTCTCCAATTCATTATTTAATAATAATCCAACATGCGACTCTATATTGGACAGTTTATCTACTTGATAGCATCGTTACATAAACGAAAAATGTTTGTGCGTGCGTGCGTGCGTATCTGCATGTGTTCTCCAACTCGCATCGTGACTAAATTCAGGGAGCAGATTCCTTATTGAACCGCTGATAATGTCACAGCTGATTAGGCATTACGCCGCTTTTTCTGGAACCAAAATATTCTTCTTCATGTTCACAGAAGATAACCACTGGACCCAGTTCTCAGCCAGTAGAATCAAATTCAAAATTTTCCGTCATTTTTCGAGGATCTACGTCACCAGTGTCCGCCTACACCGTGCCTCAATCGTGATGTATTTTCTTCAAAGTTCTCAACCAGGTTTTCTTTTTACATTACTCTTGCCTCACGTATCTGTTCTACATGTTCCGTCCATCTCATCATCTCTGGTTTTGTCTCCTTGGTGAGGAGTATTGTACAGTTCCGTGGCCGTCTCTGTGGCTGTTATGTTTCCAGACCGAGACAGTTGACCCAAACGATAAAGGCTCTGACTTGCATTCAGCAGATGAGCGCTTTGAACCTTGGACGGCACGGTGACTGTACTGACTGATGATTTTCATGGTTTCCTCAGCCCCTCTAACCAAATGCTGGAATAATAGCTGTAATAGACCACGCTTGTTTCATTCCTATCCCTTAGAAATTCATGACTTTCCTGTCATCCCATGATTCGACCTTCAAATTCTTATATAAATACATCGTCCTTAACCGAACAATGATTAAATAAATATTTTCACAAACGTACCGCAGTGGAATTGAAGTTCTGTTAGTGTTAACCTTTTCTCCACACTTACACTTTATATCTTCGTATATATACCGGTGTTTCCCTCATTCAGTTATTTCTTGTGCTGTCGCCAGGACTGTAGAACTTCCATTTATGCCCTGCACATGCGTCGAGACGTCGGCCTTCTTTCTTTGCGTTGACATATCGT
Source organism: Cryptotermes secundus (assembly GCF_002891405.2). Classification (NCBI taxonomy): domain Eukaryota; kingdom Metazoa; phylum Arthropoda; class Insecta; order Blattodea; family Kalotermitidae; genus Cryptotermes; species Cryptotermes secundus. The sequence continues at coordinate 753,138 of NW_019718280.1, forward strand.
CGGTTTTAGTCCATTAGTCTGAAATCAATATGTTAACTGTCAGGTCAGTTCTAGCAAAAGTAGTTGGTCAGGAAAAGGAAACCTCTTCTTAAGGAAACTGAAAGGTGGGTTAGGGTTTGGTTGTGGGTCCAGAGAGCACCGAGGCCGAGGGCTCAGTTGTCCTTGTCGGTGAAATACAGGGGACGACTTGGATACCGCGCTGCCAGAATTTAAAGAGAGCATTGTACACGTCTCGGCTTTGCTGAACACACATAAGACCTTTGACTCGACATGAGGGTATAGCCGTTGACCGTTACGAGGGCCTCAGTCTGCAGAGTTCTGGTTGGTAAAGTCAAGCCTCTTGAAGTGCCAGAGTGACGCGTGGCCGCAGAGTGGACCTAGTAGAGTCTGAGTGCTTGGGCCGACATACCGGTATTCATACTTATGTGCTGTAGCAGTGAGTTCAAAATAGAATAGGGGATTATTTAGATGTATTAGAAAATACTGATAAGGCCATTTGTAGTTATAGGAGGGGAAGAAATCTCTTTAAGCACGGGAGAGTGGGTGATTGGTTGCGTGGTCACCTCATAAATAACCGTACTTCTACAATTGTCCTTTTATGTATAAATTCATGTTACGTATCATAAACTTTTCTGCCAAAAATATGCTAACATACTAGTTTTTACTAGACACGAATGATATCATAATTTCAGACGGTTAGCTGCTTTCTTTTTACTACAAATTTCTATTAGACACTGTATTTACACAGGAGAAAAGCGAGGGAGAGTCAGTAACTAGGACTCAGATGGAAGTAAAAGAGCTCTAATTGACGTAATACATTCTTTATGGATATCGCTAGGTAGCAGCACAGTCCAGCTGCATGAGAGGATAGGTAGCAGAAGCGCATGCGCAAGTTCCGAGGCTGCTCTCAGTATTCAAGGTGACTACCATGCTTGCGGGGTGCACTACCGAAGAGTAGCGTTCTGTGTTGCGTTCTTTTCTTGTTCGCAAAAGACTCGTTGCAAAGGATATTCATAAAGAAATATTTCCTGCTTACGATGAGAAGATTTTGCTGCGTAAAGCGGTTCACAACTGGGTCCATAAATTCTCTCAAGGACGTTCGAAAGTCGCAGATGATGCCCCATGAGAAGTGGAAGAGACTAAGATGAGAGTCGGAAGACCGACGGATAAAGGAATGGGACAAGCGTGGCAATGTTGGTAGAAGATAGTTGAAAAATAAATAGTTTTACAGGTTCTAGTGTCACATGTTTTACGTGTTATATCCCTATGTGATCTATTTAGCGGCACTTCCTGCTACAAAGTATTCTCTTCAACCCCAGATTCTTCAACAGTAAGAATTCTTACATTCCTCCCGAAACCTATCGTGTAACAAGAGGCAGAAAACAAAATACAGTAGGTCCCGTTTAACGTGCTGCTGCTTGCTACTCATTGATCGCCTTCAAGACCCCAGTAAAGCAGTTAATGTGGTTACCACCATTCAGCAGTTCCTTTTGCTATTACCGAAATGTATTCATAATAGACACTTCTCTGCTCGGAGATATATCGTAAATTTCTTCTTTCATGTCGAAATGTCTTTCCTTTAATATACTAACAGTGCGATGAGATGAGCAACGAAAAGTGTTTGTAGTCATTCCCTTTGGCATTAAGAAACCTACATCAAAGGTTTCAAGATGGAGTAGATATGAGTAAGTTGGGAACAGAGACTTAAAGAGGATACTGAGGCTGAAGTGCATTACAGATGTCTAAACATGGAATAACGAAAACAGAAGTAAATAAATAATATCAAGTCTAAGCAAAACTTCACGGAAGCGAGATGGCTTTGATGTGAACTGGATTAAACATCTCAGGATTAGATTAAGCTGCGGGCTATATATATTTAACAGGACTTGACGAATTGGTTCAAAACGGAGAACAGAAGAAGTGTGTGTTTGTAGCAATGAACGAGACAAGAACTATCGGGAAGTACTAAATCTTCGAAGCATCCTACTTTCTGAGAAACTGATAGCCGCTAACCTAGTGAAGAATGAGCCCTCTTTTATGGAGTTCGAAATTCCCTTTCAATGTTAATAAGGACTCACCATTGGGTCCTAAGCTAAGCCGGAAGATTTCATCCATAATTTAATATATAATTACTTTATATTATTTACACATATATATATATATATGTACAACTAGTTTGTGATCCCACAATTCGTTTATCTCTTCATATTTTCAGAGTAAAATTTATCTTAATGTCCGGACATATGTTGTATTTTATGACAGCAAACTTAAAGTTTAGAAGCGTATTGATAATTCATAAGACATTTTAATTTTGGCTCTTCTGTTTTCTCTACATGTATCTCTTACTGTTTCTCTGTGTAGCTGTGTAGCCTTAACGGCCCCTTCAGAGAAGTAACGGCCTAGGGGCTGACGAATCCGGGTCACTTGCTGAAATAGTCTCGGTGTCACTACTTACACTCCTATTATAGGACCCATGCGTTTTTTCCCGAAGAACTCCATGAATAATTTCAATATCATGTCAGCCTTAAAGGATTCTTCAACGGTAATTGGGCGGGCCTCTTGTCTACTCCAAAACAACCACTTAAATGGATTTTTAGGCCGCGCCATAGCTCAGGCGATTAGTCGCTGGGTTCCCACCGCGGCGACCCAGGTTCAATTCCGGTTATGGTCAAGTGGAATTTGTGGTGGACAAAGTGGCGTTGGGGTGGGTTTTCTCCGAGTACTTCGGTTACCCCTGTCAATCTCCATTCAACCAAATTCTCCATCATCATAATCACCAGGGCAGGTACAATAGGCCAGTCAGTGGCCGACGTGCCGGGTGGACCCAGCTGGACTCCACTAACGAATTTTTAAATGGATTTCTGGTACCCCACCCCAGATTTGTGATTTGGTACTCACAAGACATCAATGCCCAAGAATGACGTTACTAGTAATGTTATTCTAAGATACTTTATTTCTCCTTAACTTAATTATTGACTCCATTAATGTATTCTTGAGTAGCTGCAAAACTGGCGGTTTCACAAGTAGGGCTCAGTTCCACGAAGTTAGTTCCATGAATGTATCCCAGAACTATTTTGCTGTAAGCTATTCCACTATGATATTTGTTGCAATGGTCATATGACAAGCTGCACTGCGAGATAGGCGCAGAAGTGCATGTAGGTCTTTATGTGAAGTGCACATTTTTTGGTGTCCAATTTTAGCCAATATTTTTACGTGGTAATAAATTTTAGTACAATTCTCAAGTATATTGTTCGGCGGTTCCCAAGTTTTCACATGCAGACATACTGACAGGATATTTTCAATGATGGAGAGACTATAAACCGAGTTTGGATTGATAATATCGTTTACTGATTTCTTGCAAATCATAACTACAAGTAACTGTAGCGCTGTCGCTAATTCAGGCGCTCCACATTTCAGTATAGCACGCACTAACACTTCTCAGTCTGCTGTGCCTTCAAAAGTTGTCGCCTGGTAACGGCTACCAACGTCCTATTTACCTCAGTTATCGTGTTCCACGGCTTCTGATATCGCTGGCTGGCGTCCGTCTCATTGCTACGCAACGACTTAGATCAATGGAGACTGTTACGTCTTCGCCTACCATCCCGCCATCAGGGGCTACCGTCTACTGCGACTTCCAAAGCCACAGTCACAGTTACTATACGACTGGCGGTGTACCGCCAAACATTTCATCTTGGCGCCAAGTTCTTTGAGACTCACGACCAGAGTTTTTTTTTTTCAATTGAACCGTTGCGGCAGTAACCCTTATGTAACATTTTCTATGACGTGGAGGTGAATTTGTCTCTTATGAATATACTTGGATACATTTCACTTGATCATCCTTGTCCGTCACATCGGTAATATACGAGATTAATAACGCCGTTCAGTGTAATTGATAAATGTTTTGGTTACTTTTTGTGTTACTTGCAATATTAGTTCCCGTATGTATTGACAGTGTCCTTCTGAAGACGGTAGCTCCGACGGAAACACGTAAAGGATGGAAGATTACAAAACACTTTTATCAATCACTCTGGACGGCGGTAATAATCTTTTTTACTATACTTGGACTTTCGTCAAGCGCTCATATTGCACATACTCGTATTGTGTGTTACTGAAAATTCTTCCTTTTGCACTGTCCTCTGTCAGTACGGGCTTTTCAAATCACACCTTATCTCACGTCTCCTATACTATAAATGTGGGGTACCCCTCCGTTTGTTGCGCGGAGGGTGGGATGCTTAAGTTATAAATATATATTGGTTGACGCACTATGCTTCAAGCCGGAAGGTCGCTGTTTTTATTTTTTCAGTTGACATAATCCTTCCAGCTGCACTATGACCCTGGGGTCAAGACAGCCTCTAACAGAAACGAGTACCGGGAAAAGAGCGGCAGCGCGTAAGCCTGACGACCTCATCGCCATCTGTGAGTCGATAGCCTAGTAAGTGTGGGAGCCTCGACGTCCCTCAACCCTTTGGGTCTGCATGGGATCTTTATATATTGGATTGAACAGTGCATTTAGTAGAGAAGTGTCGGTCGCTGTTGTTTCTGTATCTTGCGATTTATTATCGCCCGTTTCAAGAGCAATAAAGGACAGTGGACTTGTTAGCCCACTGCCCTAGCAGCAATCAACATGCTGTGGTGCTTGTGGCCCGCCTCCCAGGGGACACAAAATCACACGTTCTAGCCTCACTGGTATGAATTAATTTCACCAGAAAATCATTTAATAATATCAGTAAGGTTCATTAATTCAGTTTGATTAAAATTGTTGCAGCTTGTCGGAAGGCAGGCGGTTCCAACTATAGCTTAAACAGTTGATAATGCTGTAACTGCTCTATGTTTTTCATCGAAGATCTCAAGGCAAATATCAGGTTCGAAGGTGTTAGCACGTTAGTGCTGTCATGTATTTAATTCCCTATGCGGTTAGCGACATGTTTTGGTATAGCGAGGTTAATGTAGGGAAGTCAGTGGGATGAGAACTCTGTTATGTTCCTCATCAGCTACAGACGGAGAAATGTAGAGCACTTTGCAGCGATGGTATTTAATTAGACGCAAATTTGCTGCATACAGAATTCTGCTGCTTAACTGCCGTTATTTAGTGTTCAGAAATAAACGAACCCACGTAGTTGGCCTCACTTTCTTCTTTCTTCTTTCACTTTCGCTTTTCCCGTCTCTGTACCTTTACTTTTTTCTTTCTATACATCTTTTTTCTTTAATGGTTTTACTCGCTTTCCTTGCAAGTTTTACAACTCCACAAAAAATTCAGTCCGTACTGTGACCAGACTGTATGCCGAGAGATCTAGGATTGATTCCCAACATAGGCACTATACTGTTCACTTCTTCATATCTTCCAAATAAATTTCGAGTTCGCTCGAATCGCTACGCGGCAGTACCTGGGGTACTTTCCCCATATATGAAGCAACTGGGGCGCGAAGCTGATCACTTCTATTTTCTGCTGAGATTAAAAATATGTGGAGCTATTCCTCCAACTCTTAACACTTTTGAATCACACGCGTAGCCATTTATTTAATTAATCTTCAATAAACTGACTATATTATCTTCGGTATGTTGATAAATAGACAGTGATAAATGTAACAGAGCCCTCCTTGAGAACCTGAAGTTCGCCCAGCTGATCAAGAATTCCACGCTTGACGTGGTGTTCTGTTCTCAAAATGCAGTCGTAGTTTACCTTGCGCTGTAGAACGATCAGAGCTCGCTGGCTGTATGAAGATACAGTAACGTCCCTCGTGTATGACAGTAGCTGTCAGTAGCAGCCAAAGTTATTGAGAACAGCTGCTTCTCGTGCCTGCAACACAATGTTTCACGTCTGCACCCACGTTCGCACTACTCCCCGATCCCCTCTGGCTGTCAGTGAGATTCAACTGCCCTCTCGAGAACTCCAAAATATTTATTTAATGATGAAGTTATTCTGGACACATAGCGCGATCTTCCAAACTTCTTCGGGAGACAGCGCGGGCTGGGCGGTTCTGGAATGGTCTCGAAACGGTCGAGCAGCGGTAAAGTCGGGAACTATCCAGAAAGAGAGACTGTCCTACACTCCTTCCCCAGCTCGGCTCACTCTATTATAGTTGAATGTTATATGGGACTCTAAGGCTGAAATTCATGTACAATTAAAAAAAATGCATACACGCTTAAGAAAAATATTTTTAAAATTAATTATTTCATTCATTCATCAGTAATCTGTCATGTAATGTGTACATGAAGAGATACTAAACCATATGATGATCGTGTGTGTTCAGCTATTGCATGAATTGAGCTTATCGTGATGTGTATTCAAGAACGTTTAAAGTGTAAGATTTGAGGCTTTCACGGCGGAGACTATGAAGAAAGCAGTCTTCTGGGATTTGGCACCGTGTATATGTGGTGTTAACCGATGTTTCGGAGGAACATATCGCCTCCATCTTCAGGGTAGAAGGAAAAATATAAGAAATCCACAAGCGAAGAGACCGTGAGAACCGGTAAAGGCAGACTGCTTTCTTCAACGTTTAAAGTGTTTTCATGCAGGGATGAAATAAGACTAATAATGTCTCAAAGAAGATTCGAACCTCTCATATTCAGTAAGTAATCAGTTTCACCATTATTAATGCTTACCAAAGTGTTTAAAAATTTGGTTATACGAAGAAGTAACTTCCTGAGGCAACTGTCGAAGCATAGCTCGTCGAGACAACAGTAATGTAATTACACTCGAAAATTTCGAGACATCACCTACAAGTTCTCGAGCACAGTTTCCTAGCCTCGCAACAAACCCTTTAACTAAAGGGAACATAGTCGCTCTTCACAATCTCATATTTGCTAGACATGTCAAGAAGTTTTCAGAATTATGTGAACCCCCGAAGATTTACAACAGCCCACCAATGACAGCGATCCCAAGCCCCATGATTTGAGTTGACAAATTGTCGTCCTGATCCCGCTACTCGCACCCGGGACTCTCTTCATTCATTCTTGCCTACTGAACTTTAAGCACATTCATTTTCTCCCTCATGCAAGCTACATAGTCTGCCCATTATATTCTCTTCGTTGTGATCATTTACAAGAAGTAATTATGAAGCTCCTCAGTGTACAGTTGTCCCCAGACACACCACCTCCAGTCCGAAGTATATTTCAAACAGTCACGGAAGTAATGTTAAGTTCTGATCTGCAAGATCTCACAAATATCACCATAAATTACGAGGAATTTTGAACGGTATAATCTGGTACAAATTTGCACTCTCCTCTGAATCTGCTTCCATGTGTTCGGCCAGTTCCTCGGTCTCTTTTCGATATTGGTGTTTAGTTTGCTTCCTGGTATTGTTCTGTCGAATATGAGCGTCAAGAACAAAATGCTGCAGAAATGAGTCTATTACTTTTGTCGTGGTTCTTTTGCTCTCTCTGTGTCTCTCTGTCTGGTGTAATAACAATAGACCGCTAGTCACAGGAACGGATTCTCGTGAAATTTATTAACATTTGGTTTCATGTTCAAATTTTATTAAAATCTGAAAAAGCGACTGACATGTTACATGTAGACCTACTGAATATGCGGTTCTGCACTCGTCTAGATTGCAGATAGCGCGTCATTTACTAAAATGTTCATGGCAGAGAAAAAAATCGTTAAATTAAAATAGACAAAAATCCGATATATTTTTCCTAATACGCTTCCCAGTAACCCTTGCAGATTTAGAGATAATGAACCAAAACGAATGAACTCGACAAATTTCTTTCACCTAGTTAATTTCCTACATTATTAAGTTTAATTATTAATTAAATAAGCTTATATTTTGCTAGCTTGTGAATATAATCATGACATGTCATTGTTAGTGTAGTAAGTCGGGAAGTCCAAATAAAATGTATGCAGACAAATTCTGGGGAAGAAATCCCACATTTAAGTGTAGTTAGGGTTATCCCTGGGCATATGTGTTAATATGAAAGAAGTAAATGCCTCTGTATCGGTATTTTAAAATTTATCTGACAGTAACACAAACTTTGTCTATGTTGCTGAGTATATCTACATTTTCTATGGCTACGGTTTTATTGTGAGGGAGTGAAATGAATGTTACCGTTAGTGCTGCACTCTATGAATAGTTCGAGATGCTGCTTTTGAATATAGACCACGTTAAATGTGTCATCATTTAAATTAATTAGAAGATTTGAAAAGTTAAGAGTGCTACACATTATTTCAACATGAAAGAGCAGAATTTTAATTAACTTCTTTAATATATGTAAGTTAGTGATGGATTGCAGAGCGAAAACACAGTACACTACTAAATATTCTAGTAGTTCTTTTTAAGTTTTTAGAGGACGAAGTAAAATTCACCAGTAGCAGCCCTTTTGTTCTAACCAAACGATGCATGAGTAATGACCTTTGTTAGCGTGCAAGCTGATTACATCTGACGTTTCTTCCTTTCCCTGATGAATGTTTCGTATTGTACGGGACAGTCACATTGCACGAATGGTCTTTATTTGCTCTTCATTTTTGTACTATAATACTGTCACGTGTTACACTGACTAAAGACGGGGTACGGATTGGTATTTGGATTTATTTGATACTAACAGGTCGTAACTACAAATAATTATAACACTGTTACTGATTTTTACAATATAAAGTACTCCATGCTACTCTCTTCAGTCTATTTCCACTAGTCTTCACGGATTTATAACACACGCTCCCAATAACACTGCACGATGGCACATATAAAGTCTTCAAAGGCTGACTTCTTGTACTATTCTTCAGCTACGATCTTCCCGTGACAATCTCCTACCGAGAGCTGACTCGTCCCTGAACCGAACGAATTCTATCACTTATATAGTCGAGGAACGGACACGGCCCCACAGAGACAATTCTGAAGGAGATGGCTACCAAAATTGGATAAATTAAACCAACATTACTTTTGGCCTAGTCCGGGAACTTTCTGATAAACCTCGTAATTGCTAATACTCACTATATCCATACATATCTTACATCAACACTCATACGTGGTATATCTGAAATATATACTCATACATATTAAATGTAAGTATATATTCTAGTGTTACATCAGTTTCGAATCCAACGTTAATATCTTGTTAATTCTGTACAAGCTTTCTTACTGTTAATTTCTCATACTCCTATATTCCTTTTCAGTCTTGTGCAATATAGAGTGATGCGTCGAGGCAGACATTTAAAGCAATCTCCCACAAATAGCGTTCTTAGATAACCCGTCGCAAACTGCCGCGTTTTTGTAGTACTGTGAAACAAATGCCCTGAACTACCTGCAGAAGTTGTAAGATTCGCCGTTTAAGTTGACTTGTAAGCAGAAGAGCCCCATGAACTCCTTCATAATGCAATTTGCTTAACAGAGTCGAAGTCGAATTAGACCTGCCGGTTGAGGGCATAATCTCAAGGACGGCAGGAAATGGATTTCACATCCATGCAAAGCTACAAGTGCTGCTGTAGTTTTGTGTACTTCGGCCTCTGCGTTTGTAGATGGTGACTGGAAAGAAAACGGCTCTAAGCTGGGTAGCAGCTGGTTCGTGGTAACCGTGTTCATAAAATTTGTCGTCTTCACCAAGGTACAAACCGCAGTTGAGTTCACTGATAATTTCTGTTCTCCTTCTTTCGTTTGTTAGTCTGCAGGTTTCAAAACTATCATATGAATATATATTTTGTGTTGGGAAATAGCGTTTTGCTAGGTCTTATTTGTTTCAAATGTCCAATTTTAACAACGTCTGTACAATGGGTACAGTGCCATCTTCTGACTGAAATGTTTGTGCAGTCTAATCCAAATAAGGCCCTCCGCGAAAATTCAGGAAGCCTTTCTTTCGTGAGATGAAATCTGACTCACATCTCAAAAAGAAACAACCTAGGGTGCCAGATCAAGCCGCCAAGTAGCAGAGTATATTCTGAAAAGAAAAAAGTTCCTTTTTAAATTTCAGTTGGAATAAACTTTAAATAAGCTTCAGGAATAACACAGATACTTCATCTTCGACACTCGTTATATATATATATATATATATATCGCAGAAAAGGGGGTTGATATTAATGTCTGCTAGTAAAAGAAAGACTAGTATGTAAAACAAAAGCAGAGGAATTTTTTTATTTCATTGCTGTGTTCAGGAGAACCTTCGTGCAGGAGTTTAGGATGTGCTGGACGTAACTGCATAATGAGGAGATCCAAAACTTACGCTTTTCAGTTTACGTCAGTAAGATGAAGCGCCATGGGCTGTAGACGACCCGCAGTGTTCAAGACGAAACTAAACCAGCAAACTATAATCGACTACTGACACTAACAGAAACGAATCGCTTGAGGTAATAAACATAAACGGAGTTAAAATCATGTAATTTAGCTATCTAACTCCAAGGATGAGAGACCTTCTTGAGAAGACAAAAGTAGATTAGTCACTAAACAAATTCCCAGCACTTCACGAAACCCGAAATTTTCTTACGTATTGGCAAGAGCCCAGGGCTGGCCGCTGGCTTGAGCTTCCATTTGTAACATAGTACCGTAGTTAGTTTAGGCACTATCCTACAAACTAGAATGTCGCAGGTTCGAGTCCCTTCTAGTTCATTGGATTTTTCAATTGACTTAATCATTCCAGCCGTACTACGGCATTGAGGTGATCTCAGCCTCTAGCAGAAATGAGTATCAGGAATCTTCCTTGCGGCAAAGAACGGCCGGCGCGTAAAGCTGACGTCACCGCCATCTGTGAGCCGATTATCTAGATAATGTGGGAGCCTCGACATCTCACAATCCTATGGGCCTCCAGGGCCTACTAGAGGGATAGCTTTTACCTTTAAATTTCATAAACCCCTTTACGTCTATATCTTCTCAGTGGTCTCTGTATTTCTCGTCTATCTACCAAAGTTATGTATATTCTCTCACATGCCTGCTACCTGCCTGGTCCATCTCGTCGTTCTTGATTTCGTCACTATACTCATACATATTTGACGAAGTGTGCATATTAAGGAGCTCTGCACTGTACAGATTATCTAACCTCCTGTCATTTCATCCCTCACTTATGGAACTCTAGTTAGGATGGCAGGTTGTGTGAGTAGAGAGCAATTTGTGACACGAACCCTCATATTTAAAAAAGAAAAGAGCTCAGTTTCCTGAACTGTGTAACTGAGATTATTGCAGAGTGAAGATTCTCCGCTGGTTAGAGAGTGAGGATAGTGCCGCTAAAACACTGCATCCTATTAATTGTGTGTTTATGTAGCTCAGAAGTTCCGTGCCCGGGAATGTTCCTTTCATGAGACACTCTTCTGTTTTGTATTTGGAAGGACGATGTAGTCTGAAATTGATATACAAATCCCCTAAAACCTTAATGCTGAAAGGACTGGAAATTGCATTATTGAAATTGCTTTTTGTTGACAGGTGAGTGGATGTCGAACGGAGATCTGCATGCATAAGCAGATGTTGGTATCTGCCAGAGACAAGACTGGAGGGCAGGGCACGAAAAGGTACGTTGGTAGCACTGTGGGGGAATGAAAGCGCTGATGTAAACCTCTACCCTGACGATGCAGCCCTACATCTCGCTTCCGGACTTGTTCACTCCCCCCCCCCGTGTTTCTTTACTGCGGCTTCATATGTCAACATTTTTTCCTTTTGTTTCTTCTGTTTATCATTGTATACCCTCTCCTCTTTCCTTCATTACATCCAGTCCCTCCACCTTCAACCATTTCTTATCTAAAACCTTTCCTGCGACAGAATTCATTTCAAAGTAAGTTTTATATTTTGCTAATGGGCTTGATCGCCGATTACAGTGGCCGCGAGGTCTAAGGCATGAAATGTCACCGTTCGCTCAAACACTGGGATCGTTGGTTCGAGTCCCACTCAAGGCATTGAGGTTTGTCGGCGTTTATTCTGTTTGTATGTAGGTAGCGGCCTTGCGACGGGCTGTTTCCCCGTTCAAGGAGTCCTAACGAATGTCTAGGATTAACAAATAGAAGTTAAATGAATTGTTTCACGAATGCCCTCTACTCCAATTGGGATCAATAATAATAGATAGATTTTCAATATAGTTTATTTAACAAAAGTAGTCAACAGTAACTTAGATTTTTACAACACAACAAGTAAATGAAAGAAAATCAAATGAAATAACATATATTTAAAATGTATACTGCATTTTGTGTGTACAGCAGCATTTAGATCTGATTATTGAGTATAATTCGTCCCTCTTCAATTCTTCCTAGTATGTTTCTATGTAGCCAGTACCTCTCGAAAGTCTCGACGTCATCTTGCCATATGCTGTAGTGCAATTCTAGATTTAGTCGGAAAAGCAGCCTTATATGGTATATGCGTTGGTAGTCGGGTGGTTTTTCGTGGGTGCTCTTCATTGCTAGGTATGTAGGTATGTCTTGTATATTGTGATCTTGGTTAAGACTACTAGGTACTTGGCGAGCTGTTGGGGTGTGGTATCTAGTTTGGGGTATCCACTTGCTTCTTTTGCAGTGGGTTGGGGCCCAGCAGGTCAAGGAACGTCTTGGTTAGACGGCCCCAGAAGGCTGTGACTTTCGAGCAAATAGATAGATGGACGGACGGACAAATATATATATATAAAGAGATGGATAAATGGATACAGTCTTGATCAAATCATTATCTGTATCCTACGGTTCACGGCTTACTTCTATAGTTGGTAGCAATAGTGTATTAATGACTTCCTGTTCCAATATGAATGCAGTTTGGTTACTCTTCTGAACACACAAACACACACACACACACACACCTTAGGACTGCGGTTTGCACGTATATTTCGGTGTAACTGTTGGGTAAAACACGTTATGACATACAAACCTATACCTTGAAGGGTACTGTCTTCTTTAATATGATGACGTGTGGTCTGCTTCAACGTTTCCCAACGTGGCGGGCTGCCCTGGAGCCTTAAAGTTGACGCTAAATTAAAAACAAGGCCGGTCACGGTAGCCGAGCGGTCTAAGGCATGTACTGTCTTCGCTCGCTTGGAAACCGGGATCGTGGGCATGGATGTTCAGCTTGTGTGTGTTCATCTTTCTGTGTTTGTGTCCTGAGTCACATTGAAGATCAGTTTTGTTACATGAGTGGCCTCAACCTGCTCAACCCAGGACGCTTGAATTAGAAAAGTTTGCCAGTCAGTGCTGAGGTCCAAGATTACCGAAAATTTGGAATTGCTGCATCCATCTTCAGTGTTAAAGGTAGTTTTCATGCTTTAAACTTCATGATGGATGCAGATGTATAAACCTGCAGCAGATCACATGATATCACACTTCGGTAGAACCTCAAATCTCCAAGCGGCCTCTAATTTAATTGAAGCATAGAATAGTCAGTATGCTGTGACCAAACAGCATAAAACATATCTCATATTTATAGCAGCTTTACGTCTGGGGCAAAACTGACTTTGTAATTTTTATTACCCTAGCCGATGGCTGCTATTGCGGGTTGACTGCACAACTGTCAGGCGGAATCACATGGCACGGCAATATAAATCGCATTTCCGTTTGATTGATGTCGAGTTTGATGTATTGCGGAAACGTGTACAATGGTTTACAATTCTGGCTTAATGAAAGCTTGTTTGAAAGAGCAGAGTAGCTGTCCCTGGAAATGACTGGCTCCTGGCGAGGCCACAGGGGTTGTGTCGCTGCCCCAGAAGGAAATTTGTCTCTTCGTTACCGCACCCAGACCGTGCTCAGACAGCTTACTGTCCATTGGCTAGTAGTACGGACTATTTTCTGCAGATACAACGGCAGGAACATGGAGCTCTTCACGCACTGCCATCTATTACTGATATTAATAATACATAGAGGTTCATCTCCTCCCTAACCTATATCCTGATGTCGTAACGGTGAGTACGGGGTCAGCTTTAACTTTTGTTTGAAAATCGGTTACAGCTCGCCCTTTCGTCCACCCATTTCCACTAATGAAGTGAAATACAGACGCCGATACGATAGTCAGTGCTTCCAATCTGGAACACGCTGCCACAGTGTGGCGTGTAGACCCGTTGCTAGGCAAAGACCTAGAAACAAAGAGTACAGCCGTTGCTATGCAACAGACGAATAAACAAATAGCCTTCTCTGAGCAACGACTCGTTAAACATGTTCCCGCGATAACGAACGACAGGAGAATGATGTTTTCGACTTGGTCCGCGCCGAGGAGTTATAAAGAAATAGTTAGGGCAGTCCAGTTAACCTGTGCAAGGGAGAGTGAGAAGAGATGGCGATCCAGTTCAGTTGAGAATTGAAAATTCGGCTGCGAAGATAAGATTTAGTTGCGAAATATTTGCCGGACAGTAATGATGTGAGGGAGGGAAGCAAAAGAACCGCCACTGTTAGAAGCCGTTGCTCCTAACGCATAAACAAAGCTTTTCCGGATATGGGTGTATTAATAAATTATTGTCAGATTGAACCCATCTGTCTACCACAGAGAGTTGTAACATATATTTACACTCTATATACAAATTTTCTCTTCAAATGACCGTACTGTGACCTCCCAGAATATTGATCTTTCTTCCTGGGACACTCTGTATAACAGCACAACTTACAAATTAACACAGTTTTGAGATACACCGGAGAAACAAAAATTACTGCACAAATCTGTGTGCAGTAATGGAACTACCTACAGATATGCCCAGAGGAATATAAATGCCTGTACGGAAGAACATTGTAAATGAGGGCCTTGGCAGGTATGTGAGTAGGAAAGTAAGCTGCACGCTTCTCCAACTGGACATCCACAAGGGGGAATACATTATCAGTCAGAACGTACAGCTTAAAACGAGGAACTGATAATATTTAAACATCACAGTTGTTTTTAACTCTTGTGTAATTTATGACTGCATAACCTATAATTGTACAAAAATATACGGCAATTTCATATCAAGTTGCTTCAATGTTGAGCCTCTGAAGATGGCCTCCAGTGGGCGAAACTTGTAAGGTCATACAAATATTGCATTATTTATATTAAGCTTGTTTATATTCGTGTTAAAATATGGAAATCATTTTAAAAAGTTTGCTGCGAGTTGCAGTACCTGAATCAAGTTACAATTTACGATTAATAAGTTAAATATTTTTATTTATTGCGCTTGCCGAAAGCTAGATATTTAATAAATACAATATTTTTAATTTTCCAGTATAAATTATATTAGTTCTCTGTAACAGCCTTAGGAATAAATAGACCAATCGGTTATTAACCAAACAAATAATAAAAGAATAATATTTAAATTCGTATGTGCTTGCTTTTGTATAGTTTACATACGTGACGTGTTGGTTTATTTTAAAATGGCATTGTTGTAATACAGACATAAATCCTCATGTGCTCTATTCATACGATTAACGCAGGAAAGTATTCCATGTCGATTAATAAATCCGCATGTGGTTTGTATAAAATGAGTTAGTCCTATATCTATATACATATATGCCGTAGCCTAATGTTATTGTACAATGCATCACATAATCGTATGTAAATTAGTTCCATTATTTCTTCTCCAGAATTTGACGTCATTCAAGTATCGTAGTCATTTGGGATGAATTAAACTTTCAGTTATGAACTGAAATTCGATTTGTGTCGAGCTGTTATGGGGTTTTAAATATTTTCGAAGTCATTATTTTGAAACTGTTTCCAAGAAAGGCTTTGTTTAGATTGAATACTGTATAGGATCATACATAATTACAGAGCTTTGGTTATGAGTTGTTGTATATCTTATTAAAGAAATTCCATCAAGTATCGCTATAGTAAATATCGAGGTTAATTTATATGTAGATGAATGACTAGATTGCTTATAACATTGTTTTAATTAAACCTTCTCGCAAAATCGCAGGCAGAAACGTAATCTGAAGATTATTACAGTATTCGTTTAAATGCTTACGTGAAGGGAATATTCGATAATAGAAGTAAATATGGAATCTTCCTAGACTGGAGTGTATTAGTAATGTTAAAGCCTGTCATCATTCATAAACCCTGTCATGAAATACAGCACATGGTCAAGTGTCCGGGGTTCCGTGACGAATAGTAACGGGTTCCGGATTGGATGATTGGATTTATTGCCACTTCTGTACAATTACAATCAACTATAACAGCTCACAGTCAGTGACTGTATAAAGGCACGTCCACATTACTCGTGCTCGTGCTACAGCCTATACACGCTATGAGTAAATATACGGATCCTCACGCGCCGAAGCCTGGCAAGCAACTGAAGTAGTGTGGATGAAGATTTACGAGCACAAGTACAAGCCAGACAAATCTCCCGACGAGCACAAGACTGGCGAGCACGAGTAATGTGGACGCGCCTTAAGACTAGCTACATTCCTTACTGTACTACGAGTGTCTTCTCTTCTGCCGTGACTGAATTGGTTCTGATTAACGAATCGGTCACTTTTTCAGCTTGCGTTGTTCGCTGGTTTCAACACTCCACAGCTGAACAATGAACTCTCTTACGACTGAACTACAACTGACTTCATCTCCTCTGCATTGCTTCTTATATAGGCTACCGGTAACCATGGAAATTGTGTGTTGCATGTCTGTTGTCACTGAAACGTGCTTCGCGAATCGTTGTTTATCAATGGACTTCCGCCTCTGTTTGTTGCTGCGTGAACTTGTGTTTGACGAGCCGTTAGACAGCAATGAACTTGCACTCTAGCTCCACTATTCCGACTTTCAGGCGTCATGTCACAATATGAATCATTTGATTTATTACCGACAGAAATAATTTAGTGGAGCAGAGTCATGTTCGAGTAGTTGATTATAAAAGAGAAAAATGTTGTGCAATGTGGCAACGTGTAGTCCGGTTAAACTTCCCTGATATTTCGGGGGATGTACTGTCTCGTCTTCAGAGTCGAACAGTAAGCCAAAGAGTTTGTCACTTCATTCTTCATTTTTCCTTGCTTAAATTTTTCTTTAACACTGAATAAGAAGACACGTGTTCCTACGAAACGTTGACGAATTTCTACAAGACGATACAGTATGATACCCGAGAAGGTAATTCTATTCACATTCATCGGTCTGAGAGCGTCAGATCTGTGCACCTGATAAACACTAAGCTGATCGGAGTGTTTTCCACACCGTTTATGAAAATCAAGGTTTATCACGCTGTTCCCGCAGCTACCCAAATACAGTTGAAGCCAGTACACACAATTAAATCCCCTTCAGTATCATTGTTATTGCAGGCCTCCCATCTATATCTGGTTTATTCATGTCGTCTTTTGTCTTCATTTATTTTTGACCAGTATTTCTGTTGTTTTCAGTATTCATCTCTCTCTATCTCATGCTAGTCATATAGCCTCTCAAATGGCCAACTCATCCTCCTGACTTCATTCTATCACCATAATAATATTCCGTGAAGACCACAAATTATGTTATTCTCTCTCTTCTTCTTATTTTCTTTCGCTTAGGTTCAAATACTTCACTCAGGCCCGTATTCTCAAACACACTCGATCAACGTTCTTCCCATAAAAACAAGTAAAACTGTACAAACAGATCAATATATACAGACAAAGAAATTTTATTTCTGGTATAAATTTGTTAGTTCCACCTATGTAAATTTTAAAAATACATCAATGAATAAAGTTGAACAAAGTGATATTCTATAACGGCGTAGCGAATTCAAATTATTAACTCTATTGTTATGAAAATTGTGTTTATTTCTGGATATGAGGTGATATTTATTCGTCATTTCCACAAAGAGAAAATTTCCCCGTCATCTCTCTTCCTAGCCACTCTAATAGAAATGCTCTGCACTTTACCTCATGATATCAAGTTTTTACATAATTCGCAAAAACACTTTTTGAACGTTTGTATTCAAAACCTAATTATCCACTTCAGTGTGGCGACTTTGCTTGCTGGTAACTCCATTGATATTAGCATAAATCTTGGACAATCTGTAATTATTCCAGCGAAAGCTCATAATCAGACAGGAATGTCTACTGACACTTAACGAACCCTGAGTAACATTTTAATTAAATTCACATCACTTAGATTTAAGTCCCAAACGTAGTCGATACAGCGACAGGCTAAGGGCTGGACGACCGCGGGTTCGGAGTTCCAATCCAGGTAGGGTCAAGAATTATCTATTCTCCACGTATCCCAGACCGGCCCTGGGGTCCACTCACCGTCCTATCCGATGACTAGCGGAGGCTGTTTCCAAAGAGGTAAAGCTGCTGGAGCGTTGAAGCTAACCATCCGCCTCCAAATACTGGTGAAGTAAAGAAAATATGGATCTACACATCCACTCCCAAGTACACATTCATGACGTAGTGCTTAATTAGTTATGCACAGGGATAACTATATTTTTTACCTGTTTCAAACAATTATCCCGTAATTCGCATGGAGGTTGTTAGATAAACCACGGAAACCTTCCGTCAGAGAATTCGGTGGGCTGGCCAAGATTCCATTCAGGCAACCCATAATCGACATTGCTTGGCGAGAGCTTCCTCTTCGTCTATTCCATAAGAGCTGAGTCATTCTCTGTTACGTTTCTTACGTCACTGAGGCTCCCTGTGGAGTCGAAGGATATGCAGCCTGTGAAACACTCTGTTTGACACGAGACGTAGGGACTAGAACGGCACAAACCCACAATAAAATATATGGGTTATGATATTTTGTTTTTCAATTCATAGCCATTGTAAGCAACAATAAGAATATTCACAGGCTGAAGGATAATTTCCTGCATGCGCAAGAAAGAAGAAAACGCTTCTTCCATTTAATGCGATTGGAGGAATCGCAGAGCGGGAATTGGACATACCTGTACTTACTTACCTAATTTAGACCAGAAATGGCCGCAGTACAAGGGACTTAGTCCCACCCCACTAGCAATAAAAAATTACTTACTTACTTAGGCGCCCCATAGCTCAAGCGATTAGTTGCTGGCTTCCCACCGCGGCGGCCCGGGTTCGATCCCGGGTCTGGTCAAGCGGAATTTGTGGTGGACAAAGTGGCGCTGGGGCAGATTTTCTCCGAGTACTTCGGTTTCCCCTGCCAATCTTCATTTCACCAATTGCTCCACAATCACCCTCACCTATCACCTGGGGCTGGTACAAAAGGCTAGAAGTGGCCGCAGTACAAGAGACCTAGTCCCAGCCCACTAGCAATAAACAAAATGGTGCAATCTTCATCCAGTCTGCTGCCACTTCCACCTTCTCGGCTGTAAGAAGTAAGTCGTGTCAGAGATACGTAACATGAGACCTAGTGCGAAAGAGGAAGAAGTTCCGCTGGTAGATAACGTGATTTTAGCGAAAGTAAGTTCCATCAAACTCTCGCTCCTCGTACCCATGACGTAGTAATGAAATCGCTCTGTACGTGCTGCGATCCGTTTCACCTCCCCGCACCGCCGCTATGTGATGACGGCGTCAGGATGCAGTCGGCTCCGGAGAGTACTGACCTGTCAGTTAATACGGCTCTGTTAGTCAGCCTGCGTTTCAGCACCAAATTCCTTAAGCACGAAGCTTTTGCACGCGGTTCAGGTGCTTAAATTAGTTTCTGTAACTTTTCTGAAAACAATATGACCCTAGAACTAAACGTGTCTGAGGGGAATAATCGTTGTAAGAGATTTTGACTTACTACGTCTCTTAATACATGCTAAGTGGTAGACGTCCATCATGTGTAACTGATTTAGTAATAAACCACTGAAACCTCAGTCGTGAAAGCTTGCAACCCAGAATGCTTACCAGAGACTACTTCTCGAAAGCGAATAAGCAATGTACCTTCTGCGCATCATAATCATCTGTTTTGTAATGTGGCCGGTTTAGCCCATTCTGAGACACACATTTGCTTCGTCTGGTGGAGGTTATGAAGAATTTAGTTGGAATTAATCCAGGATTGGCAGGAAATAAGAGGCCAGTTAGCAAGTTGCAATGAAAACTGGAACATACGTATGGTAAAACCTCTCATGGTTTAAAGGGAGAAGCTGTCTGTAACCTAGCGGAAGGAAGCGAGGCGCTAGAGTTCTTCTGCTTCAGCGGAAGCGCAACATCCGCCTGCTGTTGAGGTAAAGGCCGTGTTAGTCTTCGCCTGCCACGTGTGTTTGTAACCGTTAACGTGGCATTTGAGGCCACCAGTGGGATTCATATCAGTCCTTCAGTGGGATAAGAATGCTTAGAAGCCAACCAATCAGTTCCATTCAAATCTTGACCTGACGGTGGCTAAAGGTGCTAATTATTCTTGCAGCAAAAGCATCACGCCAGTCCTCTCTGTTCTACTAGAAATATTCTCTTTGGACGAGTCGTCGAGTGCAATACAGTAAGTCATGTAAGCCAATTTCTGACTCAGACTTCTAAAAGGATCTTTGATATGCTGTGTAACGTACCGCAAACTAAATCCGACATCCACCCAGTGAGTCACTGACAGACTTGTGGCTGGTGTAATGGTGTTGATTTACTATTCTCTGTGTGCGCACGCGCGGTCTCCTACATTAATAATTAGAATGTGCAGGATTGCAGTACATTTTATGATTTACATTTTCGTTCTGTCCCTTTCCAAAATCTCTCACCATTCCTCCAAAACTTTGCCCTTTATTCACGTGAGAATAGTTTCCTGCCATCTGCAGAACCCTCAGTGCTTCTCAGTGTCACCTTGTGCTGCCCAGACAGCGAGCTCCCGTTGGGAGATCTGCAGCAAATTCATTTGGTCAGCAAGGCGAGGACGATGTTCCGACTGACTATGATACGTATTTTTCTCTACTTTGAAAGAATTCATGCAGAAACAAAAACTGCCTAGGCAGTGCCCATCCGGCCCCCTCTAACGTATTATTATGAACATCTCATCCTATCATAGCACGTAACGGAATCACAGAGAACGTCCATTTTCTGCAGTCAGATTTGTACAGAGAATTACCTGAGGACGGGTCGACCCTCGTGATTAATTGGAGAAAGGGTTTCTGGAGTACAAAGGGCATAAGTAAGGTAACATGTACAGCCGCTGCTATGCAATAAACGAATGAACAAACATCCGCTTCTGAGCAACGGTTCCCTAAGCACGTTCTGCGGAAATAAACAACGTGACAAGGCCCGTTGCTATGGCAGCAGATTTTTAATAAACTGGGATACGCAACCAGTTGCTGGGTGACGCAAACACATTTCCGCGGAAACGGTTAGCATACGAGAATGGTTGGAATTTTCTGCGTGGTCCGTGTCTAGGAGATATCTTGAAGACAATTGACACTATATTTCAGTTACGAGACATGCAGTCCCATTTATGCGCTCGTATTTTTTGGTGTTGGGCGTCTCTTCCTGTTGTGTCCTGCGTCTGGACTACGACTATTAAACACAACAGGAAGGGACACGAAACACCATCATACACACATACACTCGAGCGTGTCAATGGGACTGCACACCGAATGTCAGAAACACAAAATGGAAGCACACCAGTTTCCACCAACAAATTTTAAACACCTGATGATGACCAATGTCTGTAGGAACATGTACTGAAATATTCAGAAGCTTTTAAATAAGGTTTAAAAGATGTATTTTTTGTGTGAAAGAAACTTTAAATAAGTGTCAGAAGGACACGTTGCACGTAAGAGTGTGAACTAGTGACATTTGTTGAATAATGGATGAGATGCTTGAAGAAGATAAGGGCTTTAGGTGAGGAGAGTTGGTATGTGGAGTTCTGCATATGCAGGATTTGCAGTTTTAACAACCAATAGTCTGGCTAAATGTTCTAGGCCGATCAGCCGTGTCAATATTGAGTTAAAGGAGAACGTTTCGGAGGTCTGTGCCTCTTCACGATGGAGACAGAAGAGATCTCCGAAACGTTGGTTTTTAATTTAACATTGACACTGCTGCTCGCCCAGGAAGTATTTAGCACTTATCTCTATGTCTTTTTTTCTAGGATGGAGTATATTAACGACGCTGATAGTATCTGATCTGTATGTAGCGTCAAATAATATGGTGATGTATGAATGACAAGTTTTGATAAGACATGAAAGCAAGCGGTTGAGTTTGTCTGGAGGTACAGAAATAAACCACGAAATACCTCAGGCTTTGTATGTGTCTCAGTAGCAAAGAACGCATAGTATACAGGGCTTGCCTCAAGATCTTTCATCTTGTAACTCACTCTCTGCAGTTATGTTTCATGAAAACGGCCTCCGTAGTCTAGGGGTAACGTTCCCACCTCATGACTCAAGGTACGCGGGTTCAAACCCGGCGGAGGTCGTGGAATTTTTAAGGGCGGAAAAATTCAGGGAATAAGTCCTCCGGGAGGGACTTTAAGCCGTGGGTCTCGTGTCTCTAGGAGACCTCTGAGCAAAATTAGGCAAAATGTTTCCCATCCAAGTAGATTCCAATGCCTCCGGTAGATGGAGAAGTTATCGGGTACCAATGCCAGTAGAGGACCGAACTCGCTGGCAGAAAGGGGAGATAGCGGGCAGCAGTATCGGTAGGGTGTGGCGACAGTAGAAATTAAAGGAGGACGTACAATAGACTATTAGTCGCGGTGCATGGGGAAACCCATCCCCTCTTTACTGAATAACTGAATATGTTTCATGAAGTGTATGAAATGTACTTTCTTAGACTTCATTACTCTCCGCACTGCTTTATTCCGTGTGACTGTTGTCGCGAACAGTACAAATAATTTCATCAGAAACCGAACAGTTGTGGCGTCCTTAAATGTTATACTGTAACTTGAAGGTAGCGGTGATTCTCATAGGTCTGTTCTGCTCTGCAATGTCTTGTCATAGACCACTGAACGAAGTTACATGTAATTTTCACTTACGAGCTTATGTTTTAAGTCAGTCTTGTCGAACAGTTTGGGTACGAATACTGTTAACGCCAATAAGGGAAACCGTGGGGGGGGAGTTACGGCAAAGTGAATGTGGCTCTGGAACTCCTTTCCGCTTGGAATGTAATGCGACGTGGTGCTACGTCCTGTGTTAGTCCCTCTTACATTTCTACACTAATTTTAAAATCCCTGGCCCTTAACTTCTGTAGTAGTATATAGCCATCAAGTTCCACCAAATCGTGAACCTTATATTTTCATTTCCCCCTCCTCTGCACATGGGTTTATCCATAACGAGTTAGCCATGTGGAACTTTCACTGCTACATTCGAAACTCATCTTCCGCCTCCTGTTGTGCTTTAATAATCTGGTACACTGAAAATAGTAATAAACCGCGTTTGTGGCAGTTTAACTAACTGGAATTAAAGAGAGACTTATATTTCAATGTACGGGAATTTTTATGCACCGGAAGTGGATCAGTGAATGGTCAGCAAATCGCATTTCATTTCTTCTGATCCTGCTACCAAAGCAGTTCCAGCTTTGCTCCTAAAAAGCGCATTACATATTCCATAAGGCTTAGCACTACACAGGTAAAGGCTCAAGGGTGTTCTAAAGAGGAATACATGTTCTTTAAGCAAACAGCTGTCTCCAATAAGCTGCATTAATATGTAAAAACCGTTGAGAATTTATTTGGAAGTTTCAATGTTTTTCAGAAATTATCGTACTGCTGACTTCCCCCGATTTCTTCCTCGTACTTTTCCAGCTCTGAAAGTTAAGGAATTGTAAGTCGACGCAGAATTTCAACGTTTCCCGAAAATAACTTGCGTAATTTATCAGTCGTAAAAACGTAAAAAATTAGAATATACAAAACTATAATTTTGTTGTGGTTCTGTATGGGTGTGAAACTTTGTCTCTCATATTAAGGGAGGAACATAGACTAGGCGGTGTTTGAGAAGAGGTGTTGAGAAGAATATTTGGACTGAAGAGAGATGAAGTGACAGGAGGTTGGAGAAAACTGCATAATGAGGAGCTTCATAACTTGTATTTTTCTCCAAGTATAATTAGAATGATCAAGTGAAAGAGTATGTGATGGGGAGGTAATGTAGCACGAATAGGGTAGAAGAGGATATATGGGATATTGGTGAGAAAGACAGAAGGAAATAGACAACTAGGAAGACCAAGGCATAGGTGGGTGGACAATA
Source organism: Cryptotermes secundus (assembly GCF_002891405.2). Classification (NCBI taxonomy): domain Eukaryota; kingdom Metazoa; phylum Arthropoda; class Insecta; order Blattodea; family Kalotermitidae; genus Cryptotermes; species Cryptotermes secundus. Next base: position 776,976 of record NW_019718280.1, read on the forward strand.
TTAAACTGGATCTTAGAGGATATGGTGGGATGGTATGGATTGTATTGATCTGGCTCAGGCTAGAGACCAGTAGAAAGCTGTTTAAAAATGGTAATGAACCTTTCGTGTTGCATAAAATTCTGGGAATTTCTTGAGTTGCTGCACAATTGTCAGCTTCTGAAGAAAAACTCAGCTCCATGAGTGAGTGAATTTAAATAAGTAATTATATTTAAATTCTGTAATTCTACGTAAAATCTTGTACATGGGAGACTAATAGCAATGGTTCCATTGCGACACACAGTCAAGTTTTGAACGCTGAATCCAGTTTACTGTTTACAGAAGCCTGCTTTCGACACTCGAGCCTGCCAGATATACATTGAAGTGTAGAATTGTTGTGATCGACAGACAAATTTACGTAGTAGTGAAAAATGTTATACCATCCTTCGAGTCTCTTAGCATCGCCAAATCAGCTCCACAGTTTAGTCTGCTTCTTGAGGAGCCTGAAAAGAAGAGCTTTCCTGTTCTTGCTTCGTGGATTTGCGCAGTCTCCGCAGGCTGTTGACAGAATAGTGTAATTTATATTAGACAAAGACCGCTTGCTTCCAGATTCCTTAAATTATTTTTATTCGTTGAATTGTCCTATCATTCGTATCTGGAAAATATCAGATACCTATACTATTTTAAGTAAACTACAAATGTGTTGTGACATAAGGTCTGAAAGCCGGAATAGATCATTGTTGGGCAACGGTTCGGTAATCACGTTCCGCGGCAACGGATCTGCTGGTAAAAGTCAAAGCGTTGCCACGGAATTGGCACACGTTTCCTGGCAACATTGCAGTACACGAACTGTGGAGGTAGTGATCTCTCTTCTTTCGCCCTGAGTTTAAAAGAGAGTTCCTAAGACACTCGTCGGTCGAGGGAGGCGCAGCAGAAAGGAGAAAGAAGAACTAGTTTGTAAGTTTTGAGGTTTTCACGGCGATGACAATGAAGAAAGTTGTCTTCTGGGTTTAGGCACCGTGTATTCTTCGTTTTGGCCGACGTTTCGGAGGAACATAGCGCCTCCATCTTCAGATCAGTTGAATAGCTGCGGAGAGCAGTAGCTGTGGTGATAGGATGTGGAAGGTGCTACTTATATACGAAGTAGGCAGGGGGGGTGGTTAGGGAGAACGGACCAATGGGAGCAGTGGAGAGCGAATAAGGCCATATATGGTGTGTGACTAAGGGAGAGGGGGACGGCCAGTGGGTACAGGAAACTGAGGTCAATAGCACTAGGAAGTGCGGTAGTCAAGAAAAACCGGTAGGTTGAGGACAGGCTATTGACGTCAATGACATGACGAAGAACTGGTGTGGCTAGTAGGATTCTCTTGAGGGAAAGGATGTTCCTGGATTTACTGGCCGTCCTTCCCCCCCTACTTAGTACACATCAGACGTGAAACATCCTTTCCCTCAAGAGAATCCTACTAGCCACACCAGTTCTTCGTCATGTCATTGACGTCAATAGCCTGTCCTCAACCTACCGGTTTTTCTTGACTACCGCACTTCCTAGTGCTATTGACCTCAGTTTCCTGTACCCACTGGCCGTCCCCCTCTCCCTTAGTCACACACCATATATGGCCTTATTCGCTCTCCACTGCTCCCATTGGTCCGTTCTCCCTAACCACCCCCCCTGCCTACTTCGTATATAAGTAGCACCTTCCACATCCTATCACCACAGCTACTGCTCTCCGCAGCTATTCAACTGCTCTGAAGATGGAGGCGCTATGTTCCTCCGAAACGTCGGCCAAAACGAAGAATACACGGTGCCTAAACCCAGAAGACAACTTTCTTCAAGAACTATTTTGTTTTTATTGTTCGTAAATCAGTTGTAAGAGAATTCAGAAGTTGAGTGTTCAGCTGTGGAGTGTTAACCAGCGGACAGCGGAAGCTGAAGAAGTGGCCGATCCGTAAACCAGAACCAAGTGAGTCACAGTGGAAAAGAAGACACTCGTAGTCCAGTAAGGAATGGAGCGAGTCTTAGGCAACCACGGATTGTGATTCCAAATAAGTGCCAGTAAGTCCAATCATCCAACCCAAAACCCACTATTATTAGTCACGGAACTCCGGACACGTGACAGTATTTCAATTAACTGAAGTGAAGCTTCTCAATGTTGTCACAGTACGGTTTAAGTCGGGTTTTGTTACCGACGTTAGATCTTTTACGTGTACCATGTTTATATATATTTTCTTTATGATTCATATTTAAGAAAATAAGGAAAACAATTTCGCCTGTTACCTCGTTATATGGCGCCATTTCACTGCAACCCGTTGGATTTTAATTCCAAATAAATTAACTTTATCCCTATAAATATACATTTAGCAAATGATATACGTAAAATCGTTTAAGTCTCACGTGGGAAATGTTTATACTCCGTTGCATTACTCCGTGACACTCTTCATTACAAAATATCTTATGTAAATGTCGAACGTATTAAGCTGATTCCTTAAATGGATGGGAGGCCGTATATCTCGCTACAGTAGGTCAGACGTAACCTCAATATTCACCTGCGTCCCAAAGCATTTTCAGGGAGCTTGAAGTTGCTTCAACTTTTGACAAGCTAACCTCTCTCTTGAGTAATTTCATGTCATATATCAATCGTCCTCCATACTTAGGCCCGCACATGGAGAATGGAGGTACCATCTCGCACCCCGAAACCTGACGTAATATCAATATCCTACAACCACCATACGTCTAACCTCGGCCTTCTGAAACCGCAGGACATCTCCTCACTTGGCCTAGGTCCCGAGTTCAGGCAGGGAACTGGCAACAACGCTCCTGGGGTTAGAAGAAGAAACTGTTCGATTTAGTGATCTCATGACGGTGAATATGAGGTGTGCCTTCTGTTACATGACGTCGTTTTTTCTGGTTGAATTTCACCAGCTTTTCCGACCGACCTTCTACTTCCATTTTTAGGGAATGATGTTAACCCAAGTAATCAGAGGTTTCTCTGTTTGCTTTGTTTATTTTAGACCCTGAAGATCGAGGCAGTAAATTCGACCGAAATGTTGGTAAACTTCTCCCGACTATATGGTGTTACATCCCGAATGTTAGAACTCTTTAAATATTGAACTAATTGATATTTCAAATCATTAACAAGTTCTCGGAAAGTCTAAATACTTTGCAGTGAAATAAAAAGTAAAATTTATATTATGGATGAAGTTAAGAGCAGTTTGAATTCCGGGGACTATTTAAGATATTTCAGATATTAGGCCCTATGTAAATTGAAATTTAACGCGTTATTTACTGGCATAAAATTTCGTTTCTCGTTATAATGGAAGCAACAAGTTGAGGGCGGTGAAAAACAGTGATAAATAACTATTTACAAGCAAGAAAGGAATACTGTGAGGGTGGGTGGAGAAAATTGCCTGATGAGCTTCAGAAATTGTTAGGATGACCGAACAAAGGAGGTTTGGATGGGCTGTGAATGTTAAGTAAATGGTGAACCGTGATAGTTATTAATACGAGGCTCAGAACTGCGTTTTAAATAGAATTTGGCATCACTTGTCACTTCTTAATCACCACCTCACATACAAATTTGTGTTCAAATGTAAAAATTCACGTTTTAGAATTTTAAGTTATTTTGCACACCACTGGTACACTACATGGTCATCATGAGATACTTGGAAAATTGCTGTTGAAGAAAACTGCTGTACTTTTCCAAATTTTACCCTTGTTTATGCGCCCATGTATCGTTGTACGTCTGTAACATGCAAGATTAATTGTGCCAGTATTTCACGTATGCAATACATTGGTGTTTCTTATTCTGCGGTTGGAAGTGTGCTTCCTTGTAATGCTGGGTGTCGTGTGCAGCTCTTAATGAGTTCTCTCTTTCTTATGTTCGGTAGATTCGCTATATGTGCTGCTCTCTGGTGTTTAGTTCTTGTAATGTTTAACATCGCCGAGCACAGTGGCCGCGCGGTCTAAGGCACGAACAGTTTTCTTTCGCTGGAATGCTTGGATCGTGGATTCGAATCCCACTCAAGGCATGGAGGACTGTGTGCATTTATTCTGTGTTTGTGTGTAGGTAGCGGCCTTGCGACGGGCTGATCCCCCTTCCAAGGAGTCCTACCGACCGTGTATAGGATTAAGAAACTGAAAAAGCGGCCAAGATAAAAATAATACTGTAGAGCCATAGATAGATAGATAGGTAGATAGATAGAGAGAGAGATTGTGTTTCAGCATCTGATTATGTGTATCAATGTTTGTCGTCCATGTTTCTGGTTTTATACGCGTGGTAGCTTTCTAGTGTGTTTAAGTGTTCTCCTTCTTTCTCTGTTTTTGTAATGCCCACAGCATTAGTTATACGTACATCAGTATGCGTGACCCGTGCTGAGCATGTAGTTCAAATATGCTAATTTTTTGTTATTATTCCTAATTACCTGTGTGTGCTGTCTATATACTGCGTGAAACGTTCGACCTATTTGCCCTAGGCATTTCGTTGGGGAGTCCATGCAATTAATTTAGTAAATGCCGCTTTTCTTCGTAATTATCTGTTTGCTAATGAAGTTTTATTGTGTTTTGTGTTGTTTCTTGTTAGGAAAACTATTTTTATTTGTATTTCCTTTTGATATCTTTTGTTGCATTTGCCCTTATTGGACAAAGCACACCCCTGTGTGAAACCTCCCACCCCCTCCCCATTGGGGGGGGATTGAATTTTAGATATGGATCATAATGTGACTGCATTGCGCCCCAGCGCACAAAGGGGTTGAAATCATTGTTTCATTAAATGTGTTTAGAAAAGCGTGAAAGATAAGGACTATGTAATTTAAAAAATTTAGAGAAAAAACCATACATTTTGGTAAAAATAAAATTGACCATTCTACTGAACTTGCGTTAAGGTTGTAGCATACAAGGCACGTTCAGAGCCCTGTGACCAACGAAGCGATGCTCTGGGATCTACAGATTTTTAAAAGAAAAAGTGGGAAGTGTGTGATTAAGTGGCCGCTGGAAACATTCTTTTCAATATATCTGCCCATTTTTAATACAGAGTTAATCTTCATCAGTGGAATTCAAGTGCACATGTGTCAGTTAACACTAGAGGCCGGTGTGATCTATATATTTCCCTCGGATAATAATTAAGACGTTCTAAGTATTACTTCTGGGCCGCGCCATAGCTCAAGCGGTTAGTCGCTGGCTTCCCACTGAGGCGGCCCGGACTCGATCCCGGGTCTGGTCAAGTGGGATTTGTGGTGGACAAAGTGGCGCTGGGGCAGGTTTTCTCCGAGTACTTCGGTTTCTCCTGCCAATCTTCATTCCACCAATTGCTCCACAATCACCCTCACCTATCATCTGGTGCTGGTACAATAGGCCAGAAGTGGCCGCAGTACAAGAGACTTAGTCCCACCCCACTAACATTAAAAAAGTATTACTTCTCGTCTTATCTTATGTCATTCACATACCCAGTTAGAACCTTGCCAGAAATCGTCAACTTGAATAGACGTAACATATTAAAGTTTGTTAAGCAGTGAATGAGTGAGTAGGGACAGCACATTTTGTGTTGCGACGGGCTAAGGGCTGGATCGTCCAGATTCGGTGACCAGCAGAGACAGTTATTTTCTCCTCTCCATATCTTCCGGATCGGATCTGGGGTCCAACCAGCCTCTGTTCTGATGGATAGCAGTGGTGAATCTGTCAGGCCGTGAAGATGACCACTCACTTCCATCTATTGCCGGGGTCTATGGTGGAGCTATACCTCCACTTCCAGATGCGTCCTTACGGCATAGTGTTTAATTAGTTAAGCACTGAGACAAATTTACCTTAAATGAAGAGTCATACATACCAGACATAAATAAACAAGAAGCACATTGTGTTGTATTAAGTTTTATTGGGTGCACGTTGATTTGTGTGAAAATCTTACACAAAGTTACAAATTATTTGTCAGTAATTTACAGTTTCGTCTTGAAGTAGCACAGTAGTGGTTTTGAATATTGCCATCTTCTGGGATGTAGTCTGGTATAAATTCACAGAATTTTCGTTGAAGAATACTGCTTCCGTGTTCAGGGTGGAGGCAATGTTATGCAAAAAACAGGAATGCTGAGTCAGCTTACTAAAGTTTCTTTCCTTCACTTTCTCAGATTACCTTCTTCTGAAAAGTCTGTGAAATTTCACTAGGCTACACGGCGTCACACTTGAGAAGAGATTCTCTTTGGTATGTATGTTGATGGAAACTAATCAATCCTTTGAACCTACACAATGTACTGTCATGTGTCACAATGACTAAAGACGGGATTCGGATTGGTAATTGGAATTATTGACCACCTACAGGTCGTAACTACAATTAATTATTACACTACTGCTGACTTTCACACTACAATCACTGCACTAGCCTTCACGGGTTTATAACACAGGAACTATAGCAGTCTCACTGAATCACGCACTCCAAATATTATGCATAAACAAAGCTTCTAATCACATGCTAACGCTTCGTAGTGATTTGAAGTGATAGTTTCTGTGTAGAGATCCGTTGTTAGGAGCCGACTAGTGGAAACGGAGAATCCTAGTGCGTGTGTAACGGTAAACTGTAAATTGTGTAAATGAGCGATGTCACTGTATTTAAATGAGATTAAGAGAGAGAATGTAACCAAGGTGCTAATAAATGCAGCCATCCGAACTAGAACGCGTTAATTCCGTCACGCATCGCCCTACACGTGACAAGATTAGTTATGTGTAGTGTGCCCCTTATTGTTTGTGTAGTTTTGTGTACTCTGTTATGTTTGAGCGTGGTGTGTTGGTGTGTGTCCTGTGTGCTATTTGTGTGTTGTGTCTTACTGTAGTACCACTGCCACAGGGAAACCCAATTTCAATAATAGTAATGTCTAATACGCCTTTCTCTTTTCTCTGAAGAACCTTGTCCCTACAAACTGGAAGCCTGTGTGCGTGAATGGCACGGAATGTACTGTGTGTAGAGCAGCCATGTTGGGAATGTGCTCTCATACCGTCCAATCGGATATATCGGCTGCATGAGGCTGATAATGATTCACTCTCAAAGCATTGTTCCTTAATGCTTCAGCATACCATCATACCGAACTGCTAACAATACTGTGTGACTTGAACATAAGCCGAATAATGCCAATCAGAATGCACCCTAATGGCGCATTGTTGCAGCCCGAAACTTATGTTAGTCATCTGTTATTTAACAAAACGTAAACGAGGATGATGATGTAGCCTGAACATTACATGTTTTGTGTCCATGGATGTCGGCTTCGAAGCCCGGCAGGGACTTCAGCTATCCTGGCAGATGTTTGGCTTAGATTTCTCGATTCAGTGAGGCTAACTTCAGGATACTGCGATACTTCGATTGGGTTGCAATTGCTTCCTTCGTAATCTGCGCCATGTTATCTGGACGCTGACAGAGTCTTAAGACAGCCCCTCAAAACAACCAAATTAAGGAGCGAGCCAGCTTAATATAAAAATGAAAAGAAACATACCGCTGAGATATATTTTGGAGTGGAGAAGAAGCTCCACTTATTATTAATTTTGACAGTAGGGGTCAGATGGAGTTATATTATGGACTTCATAATGGAGTGAACAAGTTACCAGTAGATTGTACCTGGGACTTTGAAGAGTCATGAAGACTAATGAATTTCATTCTTAATTTTTATACATATAATATATACTATATATAGGACATATATTTATATGTCCTAGAATGGAATCACATGAAATTTATTAAAAGAGGTAAAGCTCTCCCTGTAGCAGGCCGTGGAGGTCCATAGGTTGATAAGACTTCGAGGCTCCCACATTTTCTAAACAGTCGGCTCATATATGGCGGTGACGTCAGCTTTGCGCGCCGACAGCCCTTTACCCCCAGGAAGATTCCTGGTACTCCTTTCTCTTAGAGGCTGAGTCGACCCCAGCGCCATAGTGCGGTTGGAAGGATTAGGTCAATCGAAAAATCCAGTGACTTAATCAGGAATCGATCTCGAAACCTTCCGTCTTATAGCATAGTGCCTCAAAAGTTCCTTATAGTACAATGAACTCCATCAGCCATGTCACTTCAGAGAGTGTGTACAGTGTTCAGAAGGTCTCTCTCATTATAAGTTGAAGTGATCAGCGACAGACTGCAGTGTAACGCTCAGTATCCCATATTGATACTGCTGATCGACCGCACGCAGCCACCGTCAAACATTCCGTGTGTTGCATCCCGTAACAAGAGCTAATAAACATGACACGTTTACGTCTCGTACCAAGGAACAGACATAAATTAGCAATGATGAAGGCATTTTAAAGTCATAAATCATAATACTCGTATGTATCCATTTTCATAAAAAAAGTGAACATAGCTTCCATTAGCCGCAAAGACACTAAGAATATAACAACATATTCTGTGAAGAACACCTACTTTCCTTCCACACGAGACGGATCGCATAGAAGACCAAATAATTAGGGGAACAAACACACGCACAGGTATCTACCTACCTGCCTGCCTGCTTACCAGCCTACCTGCCTGCCTGCTTACCAGCCTACCTACATACCTACCTACATGCCTACCTACCTATCTCCTTTCCCACCTACGTACCACCTCCCTCCTTCCCTACCTATCTATCTCCCTCCCCACCTACCTACTACCTACCTCCCTACCTACTTACTACCTACCTACCTATATCCCTCCCCACCTACCTACTACCTCCCCACCTACCTACTACCTCCCTACCTACCTATCTCCCTCCCCACCTACCTGCCTGCCTACCTTCCTCCCTCCCTACCTACCTACCTACCTACCTACCTACCTACCACTCGGCCCTACAGCCCTGAGTGAGCCTTGGCCTCCTGTACAACCAGTCTCCACGACCAAAGCGTGCTGCCATAAGAATGGATCCACACATGATGACCCGAGGTTGGTTGTTAGGTTTGTGAACGAAACTCTTTTTTCACGGTTGTTAGCCTCATGCCCAACCCCCCAACCTGGAGGACCAGGGTATCTCTCTCAGTCTTGACTCTACCCTTTGACCTTATCGGCATGGGTGGCCCTACCGGTAGTTGAACTACCGTCGGCATAGCTGTCTAGGTCACAGAGTCACGCAGGCCCCACCACCACGACAAAGTGGAGACACACACATAGCAAGGTGATCTCATAAGCCTCAAAAACCTTGAATATTAGAAGGGGAGATACACAGAGAATTGGACAGACATAGGCAGCCAGCAAAATGAGGCTCCTTTTAATTTTCTCAAAATATGGAAATATGCTAAAAATACGACTGAAATAACACGCATGTCTCTGTTACTGACTGCGGATTGGCGGTTAGTGGAACTCGCACCCTCCCTCCATGCCATTTCGGTTTCAGTGTTTCTCTTTCGTGCTGACCCCAGGAGGTTCCAATCCATCACCGTGAGTGGATATCACTCCCGCGACGCACTTGAGGGTTCTGGGTTCCAGATCTGACCCTCAAATCGACGGTCATGACTGATGCGTCTTCTGCTTCCCACAGCCTTTCAGTAAAATGATCGGCTCCTATCCTCGTTTCTTTCAACCCATCATTCACCTGCTGAGTTCCAGCCTGCGCAGTTGAAAGAGCGCTATAAAATAAAAAAAGAATTCTCCTATATATACGGGTAAATGTGAAGTCTCATGAAGTTAGCAGAAAATACAGTGCCCCAAAGAAACAGAGTAGCCGTAGAACATTTGTGTCAATACTCTCAGAATTTCATAATGAGAAAAAAAGTTAAGAAATGGCGTAAACCGTCTGATAGCTGCTTCAGTTCTCATCAAGAATTCTATTACCAGTCACAGTTTTGTGACAAGCCAATTGTCCCTTCACCCTAGGCAGTGCCATAGTTCAAGCGGTTAGTCACTGGCTTCCCACAGCGGCGGCCCGGTTTCAGTCCCGGGTCTGGTCAAGTGGGATTTGTAGTGGACAAAGTGGCGCTGGGGCGGGTTTTCTCCGAGTACTTCGGTTTCCCCTGCCAATCTTCATTCAACAAAATTCTCCATCATCATAATCACCCGGGACAGGCTACAATAGGCCAATCAGTGGCCGCCGTGCCGAGTGAACCCAGCTGGACTCCACCCCCCACTAAGCGAATCCCTTAACCCTATACAAGTTACTTTTTGGCGACATTGTAGTTCAGTCGGTATACAGACGGGCTACGGGCTGGACGACTGTGGTTCGATTCCCGACAGGGACAAGAGGTTCTTCTCTAATCTAGACCGGTTCTGGAGCCCAATCGACTTCCTATCAAATGGACACTATGGGCTTTTTTTCGAGAGGTTAAATCGACCGGAGTCTGAAACTGATGCCTCCCCTCCATGTACTGTCAAGATCAATAATGGAGCTATACCTTCACTCCCCATACGTCTTCATGGTGTAGTTCTTAATTAACTACGCACAGGGAAAATTTACCTATTTTTATATTTGCTTAGAACTTCCGAAATTAAATTTCCTATATCTTCTACTCCCTTGCTTTCATCCGTTCATTAACAACGCGTTTGCTCTCAGATACTTGTAACGTATTTCTTCACTCAGCCTATGATCTACTGCAATACCAATCATGGCCAGAATTTATTTTTTATTATTTATATGTCTCTTCTCTCAGTATCCTTGTTAAGGGAGAGAATAAGAGAGTTGATTATACGATAGTTTCGACTGCATGTCTCTCTTCCTATTGTATGAACAGAACTTCAGTGCCCGGTGCGTGATTTTCAGTGGCTTTTTGATGTACCCGACAGTATGAAATGCAAAATCTCTAGCAACCAGTTATTTAAATTCAATATCTCGCTCTTGTGTGTGTATGTATATATTTGTGGTTGATTTAAGGATGATCTCAGTAGCTCAGGAGCAGTGTTGAGTGAAGCAATAAATATTTGATTGGAGAGTATTTCGAAAGGAGCAATAGTGACGTAATTTTATATTCTGTTCCTGAATAATTTTTGAGGATGTGAGGAAAACCGCGGGAACAATCTCATTCGATTTTGACTGTGTCCCAGTAGAGATTCGAAACAGAAACCTAACTTTTGGTGTTCAGAAAAATTGCCGCGTTTTTGTTTATGATATCACGTGTATGACAGTGACTGTGACTACAGACGGCTTTTGCATTGATGATCGAGTTTACTGGACTCTTAGATGGAGCTCGTAACTTCCCTGTCACACACACACACAGACACTAGTGTCCACAGTCATATGTTCACTAGCCGTTGCTCGGTAGAGGCTTTCAAAGATGGGCGATTCCCTTCCTCTGGCTTCCCGAACTGTCCCCGGCCTCAACTATCAGTTTCTCACTTAAGCAGCTCACAACGACTAAACCTCAGTAATCCTCCAACTAACGCACTCACTCACCAACTTTACACTTTACTTCATTCAGATCAACTGATTCTATTCACTAACTGCCGTCATTATAACATTTCGGCACGGACCGCATGGAAAATGCTGTTTCTCTATTGCTCTATCTAATTGTTGCATTAGAAATACGTATGTTTACAAAGCCATTACCTTTTTCTATTGCTAGTGGGGTGGGACTAAGTCCCTTGTACTGCGGCCACTTCTGGCCTATTGTACCAGCCCGAGATGACAGGTAAGGGTGATTGTGGAGCAGTTGGTGGAATGAAGATTGGCAGGGGAAACCGAAATACTCGGAGAAAACCTGCCCCAACACCACTTTGTCCACCACAAATCCCATTTGACCAGACCCGGGATCGAACACGGGCCGCCGCGATGGGAAGCCAGCGACTAACCGCTTGAGCTATGACGCGGCCTTAAGCCATTACTTGGTAACGGCTGTTATATATCTGCTTATCTCGTAGTCGTTGCCCAGCAACGAGTGTACATTACGCGATATATTATCTCTCTTTCCATTCTATAAATATTGTTTCGTTTTGGGTGTTTTTATTATCGTATATCAGTGTGTACATGTAGGTATGTTAAACGAGTCACGTGTCATCCTGACATGGCGCGTCATCAGGTTACAGATGGTGCTGATGGGCTTATGATATGTGGGATACACGGGGATGTATTTAACATGTATATCCAATATACTGTAATAACACATAGCTGACAAGGCGTACTCTTCTTGCTTGAGATCTTTATTTTGGAAAATACCCCAAAAGAAGTGCTACGGGTGTTGCTGCAATGAGCAATGTGGTCACAATAGTGGACCAAATATACAGCATCTGATTTCCGTTGGACGTTAAAGGAGAGCTAATGTAATTCTCTTATATTTGCCCTTTCTGTTCTCCAGGAGGCAGGTAAGGGTTAAAATGTAAAGGTATCCTTGTAACAGGCCGTGGAGGCCCTTAGGGTTGCGAGACGTTGAGGTTCCCACACTTTATAGACAATCGGCTCACAGATGGGTGTAAGGTTGTCAGCCTTGCGCGCCGGTCGCCCTGTACCCCCACGAAGTTTCCTGGCACTCATTTCTGTTGGAGGCCCAGTAGACTCCAGGACTAGAATGCTGCTGGAAAGATTAGGTCAGCCGAAAATTCCAGTGACCTCATCTGGACTCGAACCCGCGACCTTCCGGCTTGTAACATAACGCCTCAACCAACTGCGATACCGCATGCCCAACTCTAGGAGACAGCAGGTATCGGACCCCGCATCATTTGAATAATCACACACCCCAAAAGTGATTTTCTCAGGAAATGTACGTAAATGGTAAGGGTTCAGCATGTAATGGCACTGTCCCAGCGCACTTTCCATAATTTAGAAGACATTTGTTTGAAGCTACAATAAATACCAGTTTGCACCAAGAATATGGTTGCTAACCTTGTCAGTATCGCGTCATGCATTAGCTAAACCTTTACAGAAAAAGTAACACCGAGATTCTGCGTTAATTGTTAATTAATATATGGCCAAAATATGTCTGGCTGCTCAGTAAAAACACAAAACAATTACCCAAGCATTTCCATATCTTTGGCTTAGGGATTACATTTAATAATCTGTTGCCATACATGTTCATTAAGCACTCTAATGTCATAATAAGCACTGGGCACCTTCATTGGCAAAACCATGGTTCTCGTTGAAAGCAGGTGTCCACTTTACATTGGATCGTCGCTTTGCATTTGAAGCAACTGCATGGTCTTGATAGAATTGTACTTTCTTCATCTTCAGTAATACAGCTAATTGCATGTATAATAATTGTAAATCTGGATAAAGTTTGAACGGGAAATTAAGCATCAGGGTTCGACTTTCGTCATGGCAAGGATCTTCTCTTCTCCGCAGAATCCAGACTGGCTCTGGGGCCCTCACATATTCCTATTCTAAGGGTACCCGGGGCGATTTGTGCGGGCTAGAACGTCAGGAGCGTGAAGCTGGCCACTTATTTCCATCTAGTCTAAGGTGAAAAATGGAGTTATGCCTCCACTCCCCCAATATATCTTCGTAGTGTGGTGCTTAATTAATTAAGCAGAGGAACAACTGTACATTTACCTTTTACTGAACGCCTTTGTTGACTGGACATCACTGCTGCTTTGTATCCTCGAGATTCGGCGTGGAGATCAGGTGTTCAGGCAGGTCTTTTTCAGTCTCTCCCGAAAATCGCTGCGATAGTAACGTTAATTTCGCCACGGTAGCTTCCTTTCACATCCATTACGGTTCATCATTCACTTGTCGTTCTATCAGTGTTCGCCACAATGCGAGTTACTGACAGCGTCTAAAAGAAATAGTAAACAAAGAAACAGCAGCTTACCATTTGCTTTCACGTTGGTGTTTTTCTCAGCTTATTCGACCATGAAAATTGAGACGATATGTTCCTCCGAAACGTCGGTACACCGTCAGCGGGCTACAGGCGTTATATGCCAGAATATAATACTCTTCATAACCACCGCTGAGAGACCATCAACTCCTACTCCTTGATCAGGTGTCACAGCTTTCGTGTAGTGCTTAAGCTGATTTTCTTATGCCGTGCACACTGCACTTACCCGGATTTTGCAGTTTATTCATTGCAGCGACTCCTCAGTTCCGTTTTGGTGCTGACATGGCTGTAGACATTTGAGACGAGCAAAGTCTTCATCTTTCTCTGAAGTCGAAGAATTGTATCCTCTTCGCTCTGTAGAATTGCCTTCCAGCATTTTATATACATCGTTGTTACCTTCTTTCTTATAAGCATCTTCCTTGAGACTTTCCTCCCGTTATTTGAATCTCTCTTCTCTCTGGTAGTTAAGATAGCAGACGCACCCTCCCTGCGCTTCTTGTGGGTTTTTTATCTCCGACTTTTGGAAATGGATGCAGGGCTTCCGAAGGTACATGTTTTGAATATGTCTGCTAGTCTCATCTATGCCGTATCGCAAACGAAATTATTTCCGTAGGCCGAATTCTAGTAATACTCTTCTGTCTTCAGAAGTACTTAGGGCTTCATCATGGCCTATGCTGTAGAGGGCTAATTCCAACCGGCACTATCTGAAGAACAATTTTACCATTGCTACCTTATACTTCTGACGGAGGGCAGTGAATCTCTGAGGATAGTACTGAGTCATCATTAAACGTTTCTCCATTAAATATCCAGATATCTGATGGTTCGAATCCTGCCTGAATGTATTTGTGCGGGGAAGAATCTTCCTTAGCCAACAAATTAAATATTTCCAAACTTATCTTCTTTCTTACGTTCGAAACAAATGAATTAGAAATTAATATTTGTTAACGAAAGCTCAAGTAAAAATAAGTATTACGAGTATGTTGATTTTATGTAAATTTAGCTGGTTAAAACAATACGCTTGTTGGTTTGTTGAACAACCATGATGGCCGACCGCCAAGCAGCAAACTTCCATTCACGACAGCCACACACTGAATCTGTGGGAAATCAACAAACTAACAAAACCATAAGCCAGACATATGCATGACAACAGCAGGATAAACCCACATAACCTGCAATTAATCCGAGGCAACCACATAAGCAGAGCAAAACATTAAACCAGAGCGGCGGATTCCTTCATCACAAGAACTTGCTCACCTGATGATGGCTGACTAGACCGAAACATGAAGCAATATAAAATGAGGTGAAGAGAACGAGTGAATATTAAACGGAGTTGCACAGAGACGACAAAAAAGTGGAACGCAAAATCAGGTCTGAGGACAAGCCCAGGTAGAAACCAGCATGAAGAATGTGGAAAGCACAGCATACCTGAATAAGCTCTCCGAACTGCGGATGTGTGTTCAATGCGATGACGCGTCTCTCATGACGTGTTCAAGGCAATGTTTGTATGTTACGATATGGAAAGTTACACCCTTCACAGACCTACAGATGTGGCAAAGTTGAGCACCGTGGCCCCATTTTCATTGCTAAGTTCGTGTAAATAATTCGGAATTTCGGTTTGAACATACATTCTCTGTTCACTTCGGCATTGAAGTCTCCTAACAGCAATGTCGCATGCTGCTTACAGTATTTATTAAAATGCAAGTTTTAATTCCTCGTGGAAGCTGTCCTTATCATATTTATGCTTTGTTGACGCATAAACATTCAGAAAATGATATGTCAGCACCGACCACATTTTAGTATACAGGGCATCGTATCCGCTCAACTGCTGACATGGTTCGGTTACATAAGACAAATACTGTCCCTCTGCATAAATGCTACTCTCCTTCTCAGTTAAAAACGTATAAATTTCTGATGGTTCAAATGCCCCCTCTGTCCCTTCTAACGTCTTCTACTGCGGTTACATCTAACTTATGCTTTGCTGTTTCTCTTGCAAATGCTGTCAGTAAACTGCCCTACAGACAATTCCTACATTCCATGTGCAAAATCTCATGCGCATTTTCCGTATCTTTGGTCTTCCCCAAGAGGCCATCGGAGTAAGAAACCTTGTGTGACATTTCGTAACAAATTATTTTCTCTTATGATGAGGAGTTGGTAGTTACTTTCCCAATCTCGAAGTTCGAGGACCACCCCTTGTCATTTTCCCCGATAGCTTATTAAGTATGTTTGAAGTTACCCCTCCGTATCTGGGGTCCGTTTCCTCCATCCGCAATCTGAGGATGAGGCATGCCAAGTTGACGAGGGAGGGGCTCGTGAAGCATGGTACGCTTAAGTGATTTTTTCCCCTTAAAATTGAAAAACTCTGCGATAACTGGGGGGATACAAAATTCGCGTACTAAATTTTCGTTTTAAATTTGACAGTGGCTGGAATATCAGCACGAGCGTGGAAACTCTTTATACATTAGAGGGCCGTTCATGCATTTTTGAATTGAAATAGGAATATCCTATTAAAGTCCACCATTAATTAAAATTTAAGGTCAGTGCACAAATTCAAACATCATCAAGCTGATTGCACTAAACAGAAAATTGTGTGTGAATTAAAAAAATGCTTTTAAAATTGTTTTAATATTTAAGTTATAATCGTCTGTTCAAAATAATTTCGTGTAATGGGTTATAAGTTTTTAAAATAAAATTATTACCCAATGCCTTTAATGGTAAACATTTCAACCGGTCACGATTCACACTCCTCAGGTTAATTGTAAGTCACTTAAGCGTGCAAGCGTTCTGCAGCCTTCGAGCTAATTATTATCTGGTCAGTTAATTGCTTTCCTATTCGTGTCTCTAATTTGAAATAATGAGCTGGGTACCTGAAAGTTCATGTAAAACCATTGCTCTGGAAAAATCCTTGGTAAGGTTTTTCTTCACTTAAAATATTTTTATGCGCCCTACACAGTTGTATTAAGAGTACATTTCTCTGAAACTTCGTCTGACCCCTTTCGCCTTGCATTCAAATAAATTTCAGGTTTATTTTTCACACCTTAACTTCTCATTTTATGCCTGATCAATTACAGAATTCTGGCCTAACACAAGCAACTTGAACTGATTTTTAGGAATCCATAATCGATCTGTTCATATAATATCTGTTCCCGCCACTAATGCAACAAAAGCTTACAGCCACATGTATCCACCATGCGTGGTCATCATCTGGTGTGAAGCTGCAAGCACACACCAGGTAAACAAAAACGCAACTACACAGCTGGATGATAGGTCTACAGCCAAAGGACTGTATTATCAGGTGCAGGGTGGTACGCGCAAAGGAAATGACGGGTTCCATTTCGGATGATTTGAATTATTAGCCCTTCGGTTACAATTTCTCTTAATTACAATCATTATAGCGGTATCGCTGATTTACACACTTTACATTTCACCGCTGCACATGCACTAGGAATCCCAGTCTTCATTAGTCTTCTCCTGGCAACGGATCTCACAGAAACAGTAAGAGTGTCACTGGATTAAACACTTCAAGTATTACACATAAACAAAATCTTCAGGTCACACTTTAAATCCTCACAGGCCGACCTCCTGTATCTTCTGTGCTTCTCCTTCCGGTTTCCTCTTCCAGCTTACGACTGAATTTACTACGCTGAATTCACTTCTCTTAGAAGCCTTCGGCAAGGACGACACAGAAAACAGCCTCTGTTGTTGTAACGCTTTCACAGAACCATTCAATAACAACGCCAGCGGCACGGACTCCATAGATAGCCAGTCACGTGATAGCCATCTCGCCAGCACATTGACGTGCTGACTGTTGCCTGGCAACGAGGTATAAACATCCGTCCTATAGTTGAACGCGCTTACACGAGATGTGTATCGCGCCGTTGCAAAGCTATATACGTTACAGTATATAAGAGATATCAACATTCACACCAACACCCTTGAAACTACAAGAAATACGAACATGCCCACGCAGCCGAAGATTGCACTAACAGGTCCCATACGAATATACTCGTAATTAACCATGTTTATTAAATGTAATAGGATTGACTAATTTTAAAACGAATTTTTATTTTCAAATTTAATTAAGGCGTACCGGTAACTAGCCGTGTGCAACCGCGATATGCAGTACAGTGCAACAGTTCAGCAGAGCGACAGACACCTGATGATGACCAGGCCGAAAAATGTCGCAAATGAACAATTAAAGAGACTGTAACCTTCTGTGGCATTAGTCAAAGAAATGTGTGTATTGTATGATATAATTGAGATGTTGGTGCAACAGGATGCTTAAATATATTGTCCGCAGTGAATATCCCAACAATAACTCACCCCAAACAGCCCATATCTCGTTCTTGCCTGTTCTTCTGTGAGCAGCCGTACAATTCATTCATTAGTAATCTGTCAGACGACAGGTCTACAGTCTCTTCCAACACCACATTTGGTATCTCTGTTTTTGGAAAGAGACTATGCAGGAAAAGTGATAATGTAGTAGTTTTTCCATTTGCTTTCCACAACGCAGTACAACAGCCGTTCAAACCACTCTGGTCATGCCTGTTGCTATACGAAGTTGAACCATCTCGAGCATCATTTGCTCTGTTCTTCAAGTCGCTGCTGATGACGCTGCTTCCGGCATCAGTTTTTGGTCTCTCTCTTCGTCTGATGCCTACCCTTTGACCTGTCCAGCAAGAGAGGCCCTACCAGTAGTTACGCTACCGTTGGTATAGCTCTCAGGTTCCTTGGCATACTCAAACCCCCTCACCACGATGAAGTAGAGACACCAACGAGGGGGATAATATGGTAAGGCAAATACAAACATTGGCAGTTGTAGAACTGCAGGTGTTCATGATGTTTACATGCCATGGAGGACCAGTTTTACCAGATGAGGCTACTCTTATCGAAGTTAATTACTTCGGAGCCAAACCAAATGTGAAATATATTCCCCCCCCCCCNCCCCCCCCCCTTTGGCGCAACAGCCCTCATTTGGGCCTAGGCATACCTCCATGAAACTCTCCATTTCACTTCGGTTTTTCTCGATCTTAGACATACGGTAGGACTCCTTGGGCGGGTGATCAGCTCGTCGCAAGGCCTCTACCTGTACACCAACAAAGAGAAACACACACAAACTAAACTTCCATGCCCTGAGTATGATTCGAACCCACGATCCCGGTTTCCAAGCGAGCGAAGACAGTACATGCCTTAGACCGCTCGGCTACCGTGACCGGCATGTGAAACATATAGTAATTTCAAATTTTGTGAAGAGGAAAATAATGGTCTTACACCTCTTCCGAATATCGCAGTTTTCATATAAATCGTATCTCTTACTTTCCAATATACGAAGATTTGTGTTTCAATTGCCGTACTGTACGGAGTATACTAGTTCTCTTTGTTATGCTGTGCAAATATTCAAGTTTTTCGCCATTCGTGGTCAACATAACGCCGTACCAGGTTATATTCCTAATTTCAAGAACTGATTAATTGCAGTATATACACATTTTCGTGGGGCACTCCTTATCGTAGTGGGTTGAGACACTATGCTGCAAGCCGCAAAGTCGCGGGTTTGATTCCCGATGTGGTCATTGGATTTTTCAAGTGACCTAATCCTTCCAGCCTCACTATGGCCCTTCGGTAGATTCGACCTCTAAAAGAAATGAGTACCAGGAACTTTGATGGGGGTTAAGGAGGGCCGACTTGTAAGGCTGACAAACTTACCGCCATCTGTGAGCCGATTGTCTGGAAAATTCGGGAGCCTCGACGTCTCACAACCCTATGGGCCTCCACGGCCTGTTACAGGAAGAGCTTTACTTTGCTTTACTTTATTTACTTTTAATTTACTTTTACTTTCCTTAATTCTATGAATCACCTTGTATTACTCAGAACGTGTCCACGTTGAACAGCGCTATGCCCGAGAGTGGGTCATTATTTGTAAAATATGAGTGTATAAAAATATTTGCACTGTATGTCTTCTGGGATATATCGTCTTGTAAGTCTTGTTGCTGTGCAGTGAGGCGCGTTTTTGTGTTTCCCTTGTTCACGTACGCTGTGGACTGCTTGGTAAGAGACATACATTCTACTGATAGAGAAAGGATGAGTTACACTTGAGTGGAATATGCTTGGGATAATAAATGGGAGATTTATTTTATTACTGAAATTCAATCTGTTTCATCGACTGATTCCTTTTTGCCTATTTGTAACAAAACTTCAGAAAGAAACGTGAGGTACAAATTCAGTTTAATTCTGACGTCAAACTTCTGGGTAAGTTTACTACTACTATTTTGTCAAATACTTTTCAGTTGAAGGAAATGTGCACAGAATATTAATATATTTCTTGTGCCGGAAAGTTACGTCGTCCATTCTGCTTTTCACGATTAGGTTACTGAAGAATTTCTTTATTGAAATAAGGAGCAGAATCTATGTGAAAAGCATATGAAGTCTAATGTTCCTTAGAGGTTTGAACTCGTATAGTGAATGTAGGAATGAATTATTAATTAATTAATTGTTAATTTCTTTAAGTGCATATTTGTCGGTGGTACATTTCACGTTTGTGTTAAATTAATCTGATGAACCCTGTAATCCGAAAATAAGCCTAACGTTTTGTGTCGCCGTCGCGAATGGAATTGCTGATAGTATTTTCTGTAGAGTTGTCAGGTATTGTCACGCTGTAGAGTGACTGTAGAAGAGGTTTGAATTCGTAATAGAATTTACTGGACAATTACAGATCGTAACTACACGTAACCGTTTACCGATTCTCACGGTCTCTTCGCTTGCAGATTTCTTATATTTTTTCTTCTATCCTGAAGATTGAGGCGATACGTTCCTCCGAAACGTCGGTTAACACCACATATACACGATGCCAAATCCCAGAAGACTGCTTTCTTCTGTATCGAACTTCTGTATATTTTCGAAGGCTGTCATTAACACTGCCAAAAATCTGTAGTCATCTTTATAATATGAAACGTGGATGTACATAAGGCCTCTGCATTTGTGGACACTTTTATATTTCGTATTTATTTACATGCAGATGGTCCTGCCTCGAACTGAATTAATTCTGCGGTCGACTTCGAGAGCACAATTTCCCCATCGCCTTGTTCTAAATCGATATGAAACGTGGAAACACCCTCTTGTGAGCAGAAAGCAGATGTGTAACTGTGTTAATTCAGGTGGCGCATTATTAATCACTAGCTTTAAATTGTTAATACTTTTAAATAAAATCTGTATATTTAGCCATATAATTGAAAAATATCTTATAGAACCTTGTTACTGGTACCTGACACGATTGTGAAAGGTAAAGGCATCCCTGTAACAGGCCGTGGAGGCCCATAAGGTTATGAGAGGTCGAAGCTTCCATATTTTCTAGTCAATTGACTCACAGATGGCAGTGAGGTTGTCAGCCTTACGCGCCAGCCACCCTTTACACCCAGGATTATTCCTAGTACTCATTTATGTTAGATGCTGAGTCGATCCTAGGACCATAGTGCGGCTGGAAGGAGTAGGTAAATTCCAAAAAAAAAAATCTAGCTCATCGGGATTGGATCCAGCGACCTTCCGGTTTGTAGCATAGTGCCTCAACCAACTACGCTACCGCTAACACGACTGTACGGTCATTTTAATATTATACTCTAGGCAGCTCATATGTTTCCCGTGATGTTCACGGTCAGAATTGTGTAAGCATTTCTTGTGAGTTAATGCTCCACGCGTGGCGTGAGTCGCTGAGTAGGGCCAACCGTTCTCCGGACTCCGTTACACAATGCTGCGGGAATTTTGATGAGGCAAGCGCCTGAGATAATGGGCCCTGTCAGTGGATTTCGAACGCCGGAATTGCATTATCACGTATTCTCTTTTTGCCCACATCCTTCGAATTAGTTAACTCGTACTTTAATTGACGCCTGAAAGCTGATTAAAGTGATATCGTGGTATAGCCCTAAATAAGAGTTGATTAAGCATTTAAATTTTACCTGATTATCTGCACAACCCTTCAGGTGTTTTTTTTATGTAATCGAATATTTCTCCCTGCTTATATAAAATGAGAACTGAACTATCCTAAAAGGTTGCATCAGCATTAAAGATGGAAGAACCGGAGAATATTTTTGTTTCGTTCTCAGATTTTGTTAATGCTAACCTGTGTTTACGTAACTGGTAGAAAATATTACACAAATCTCGGGGAATCTCGGGGGTATAAATTTGAAAGTAATGCACGCGGTAACGTGGTTGGTTGAGACGCTATGCTACAAGTCGGAATTTCGCGGGTTCGATTCCCAATGATTTCATTGGATTTTTCAATTGACCTAATCCTTCCAGCCGAACTATGAACCTGGGGTTTAATATACTTTAATTTTATGTTTTTAGAGTGTGATCCGAATTGAACCAAGGAACATTAGGATTTAATTTACTCCTCAGAGTCTTCGAAGGTGTACTTCTAACGAGTCAGGCTCGTTCCAAAATATAAGAACTTATTTTTTATCCAGATATTTATTTCTTATATATTATGATTTCTTCCTGCATTATGGGGATGAGACATCACCACTACCACCATTATCTTCTTCTTCTTCTTCTTCTTGTCGTCGATAATCACCGAAAATAATGGCAAACCGCCTCATCACTCTCTGACTTATGAAGTGCCTTTTGCCGTTTAAGACAAGGAGTTTTGAATACTGCGTGTTTAATTATAATATTAAAGCACTCTGTATACTAACCCGCCGGTCACAGTGGCCACGCGGTCTAAGGCTCGAATTGTCTTCGCTCGCTCGAATACTGGGATCGTGGGTTCGAATTCAACTCAAGGCATGGATGTCTGTGTGCATTCATTCTGTATTGATGTTCTGTGTGCAGATAGCGGCCTTGCGACCGGCTTATCCCCGTTCCAAGGAGTCCTAACGAATGTGTATAGGATTACGAAACTGAAAAAGCGGCCTGGGTCTAAAAAGGACTGCAGAGTCATTGATGAATGAATAAAATAAATGTTCTATCCCAAGAGTGCATAGTTATGGTTTTCGTAGGGTTGCCAGATTAAATATGCTATTCGTATACAGCATTAAAGCGTAGGTCAGTGTTTCCTTCAGGGTAGAAACTCGCAACCATAGTTAAAAAATCCTGTTATTCGTTCCAGTCTGTTTGTCTGAGGGTCTGCATATTTACCTGTAATGACTCGAGATGCCCGAAAGGAATTTTCATGAGTCGATATCGGGTAGTTTTGAACTTACCTGAATTTGCTCACAAGTTGCACCTTTGGTTAATCGGATTTCGCTTAGCAGCAGCGGTCTCGTTACATGAAGACCAAGCTGCGTTTCTGTGTATATCTAGTGGATAACTCGGTAAATATTTATCGGAGCGAAAAATGTTTCGACTACTTTGTAGAGAAAAATGAGAAACTCCTTAGTCCCGGCAGTGGTTTTCCGAACCATTTTTTTTAAATAATTGAAGAAGGGAGTTTTAAACACTGCCATCTACTAAGTAATTGTGATCACATTTTATACTGGAGGTCACCACGTGCTCTTTCTGTCTATTTCACCCTTCAGAAGAGAGGCTGAAAATGAATATTAACCGATTGAAGATTCTGTAGACAGTAGCAGGGTGAATGCGCCACAGTTTCTATGCTAGGCGTAAATTTCATAACTTCTTAAAATTTATTTAAACATAATTCATTCTTCAAATGTTTAACCAGTAGGACTCTAACTAAAACTTGTAATGCAGAATGGTGAAGTTGTCCTTCTGCACGACATTGCCAAACCCATTTCAGGTAATAATAATAATCACGGTGCACATAGCATATTAAACATTTTGTTACATGTAGACACGTTGCTAAGTAATGACCCTGTGCACAATGCCCGTTGCTAGGCAACACATTCCTAACATGCGCCAATGCCAAGCGGTGTTTTCTACATGGTCCACTCGGAAGGCTGCGCACGCAACTATGCATACAACGGCATGCAACTTCCCCATTGGTAACGTCGAAATTTCGCCCAAATATATCTCTTCCGCTGTTAATTAAAGTCTCACTAAAATGCAGCCCTTCCAGCCCAATTCTGATCATATGCAGGAACTCTACCAGAAGGGCGAGCGGACACTAACTGGGAGCCTTCAATACCAGAAATATAGTTTCTTACCCCCCCCCCCTAGTGTTTCTCACTACCTCTGCACCTTCTGTCTCCTTTTCTCCCTCTCTTTACAACAGAGGAACGGTGTTTTCTATGCGATCCGTGCACATGTGTCATAAGCAGGATATTAGTGAAGTGGAGTAAGTTGAGCTGAGTTCAGTGCAGTTCAGTGGAGTGAAAGCTGAGTCACGGGGAAACTCGCTGGCCATTAAGGACGCGAACACTGAATCGGAGGAAATGGAGCAATTGGTGGATTCAAGATTGGCAGGGGAAACCGAAGTACTCGGAGAAAACCTGCCCCAGCGCCACTTTGTCCACCACAAATCCCACTTGACCAGACCAGGGATGAAACCCAGGCCACCGCGGTGGGAAGCCAGCTACTAGCCGCTTGAGCTATGGCTCAACTGCGTTTTATATAGGAAATCGATCGCAATCTTTAAGATCGATTTGTCTCAATCCAGTTGTGAACAAAAACCACACTACAGTTTCGACTCTGTTTTGCGTCTCCTCCGCTCGCCCTCGCCGTCAGAACTTCCCTTCAGCTTTGTCCCTTTATTGCTCAGAGGGCCCGTCGAGTTGCGGTTGGCCGACCACTCCCTCTCTCTCTTTCTCCGCAGTTGCTAAGTTTGATTGCGTGTGAGATAGCTTCCTGTCCCTCCGAGGCAGATCTGGCATCTCTCCGTGCTCTCCTCGGTGCCTTCCTCTACATCTGCGTTTCTACAGGGTGATTCACTAGTAGTAGGCGTAGAACGAAACTCTTTACATATGAAACTTGGCGACCTGGAGGGCCAGATCCCTTTATTTATATACCCCAGGAACACGGTGGCTCAGCTATGCCCCCAGGAACTGGGTCCCCTTTTCGTCGTCTCCTGCACTAGCAGGGCTACTCTGTAAATATTCGAATTCGCCTCCACGGACTCGCCTGATGAGGTCTACGCGGACCAAACAGAGAACACCTCTCCCAACAACCCTTCTGTTCTTGCATTCATGTTTGTTACAGCGGTCACGTGAGTTGAATGCTTTGAAAACATTTGATTTGTTTCATTCTGGTCCGTCACACTAACAATTATAAGTACAAACCACTCCGTCCAATGTGACATATAAGTTTTTACTACTTATCTCCCTTACATGTTTCGGTCCTCACGGACCATCTTCAGAGGGAACATCATTACAAACTGGAAACTACCATCACAATAGGTGTTTTGATTTAAAATATATACACTGATATCCTATAATGCACAGTAAGGACCGAAACATGTAAGGGAGATAAGTAGTAAAAACTTATATGTCACATTGGACGGAGTGGTTTGTACTTTGGAAACATGTTTACTTTACCATTACCTAGCAACGGCTACCATTTCCCCTTCACAATTTCGGCTTTCAGCCGTCATGTCACACAGTATTGATGCTTGACAGTGGGATGTCTGGAAGTACGAATGAAGGTCATAAGCACGTCTGAAGTTCGACACATTGAAATTTTTGTACAAAAAAAAATGCACAGGTAAACTGGTCAGTTTGTAGTTTCATTCATGTTGGCAGTTAAACCAGAATCACTTCAGCTTTAAGTAAAATGCCAAACACTGATGAGGTACAAGCTGTTGACGTTAGCAACACCACATCCCGAAAATTAAAATTAGTGTATACTATTTAAACCGAAGCAAACAGACAGGTAGCTCGAAGCCTAGTGTGTCGAGTTTATTTCCCCAATATCTAGGACACATCTGTCAGGCGGATCTATTACCCGCAAATTGATAACCTTCCCTCTGTGTACATCAGAAGTCGCATGTACATAATTAGGTTAAAGGCCACTAATTATCGCAATCAGTACTCATTAATTAAAACATATAAGTTGGAACATGGACTGTTGGTGATTAGGAAGAGATATATGGCTATTCATTGTATAATATTCTCTTCTCTACCGAGCGCAAGTTCTGATTGGTGGCATGCAGGCTATCGATTGGCAGTGCATAAACTCTCTCAAGCTTCATAAGTAAGGTACCACATCTGACCGTAACTGCTATATCTTGCCCTTATAAATACTAAGTTGATAGAAAAAAATATTATTTTACCACATTTTTAAATGTATGTCTCATATTAGGGGAAAATACAGACTGAGGGTGCGTGGAGTCTGCTAGTTTGTTACCAAAGTTTCAGATAAACATATTGCCTC
Organism: Cryptotermes secundus; assembly: GCF_002891405.2. Taxonomy (NCBI): domain Eukaryota; kingdom Metazoa; phylum Arthropoda; class Insecta; order Blattodea; family Kalotermitidae; genus Cryptotermes; species Cryptotermes secundus. The sequence continues at coordinate 802,867 of NW_019718280.1, forward strand.
CTTCTTCAGGTCAGAAGTGAAGATGTAGTTAGCAGGCTATTCCGAAACGTCATTAGTCACGTGCCTACACACTGGCATAATCCAGAAGATCACAAACTAAATACATTAAGGTTGTTTTAGAATACGACCGAGAGAAATATTCGAGTTTAAGATGACGTAAGTTGCATGAGATTGGCGAAAAGGTTATCAGAAATTTCATTATGTATACCGTGCACGAAAACTGTTAGAATGACAGTGAAGGAGATGAGCGGGACATATAGAACGAATGAGAGTTTAGATGTGTAGTCAACACTTTTGACGGAAAACAAAAAATAAAGGGTCTCATTTGAAGGCCCATGGGAAGATAAGCGTGTAACATGAAACTGATCTTAGAAAGACATAATGGGAAGATAGTGAAAGAGTTAATATGGATCCGAGTTGGGAGAAGTAACGGGCTGATCTGAGGAAAATAATGAACCTTCGGATTTCATAGAAGACAGGGAATTGACTATCTGAATGAATATCGGGTTGACAAGTAAAATGTTTTCACCGTGGATTTGGTAGACTTTAGTCCGGCTACGTGTCTCCAGTAGACCGGACAAATTCTCAGCGAACTCCCAGAAATAGTCAGACATTTTCTTTCCAAGTTTCTAACGCCAATGTATATAGTAGAATTTCCTGTAATTTGTGTTTCTTCTTCTTCGTGTCTAGTTGTTCTGATATGTCCATTTTTAAAATTGATCTAGCTGAGAAGCTGAGATGAAGAAAATTCCTGCCACGGTTGGGAATCAATGCCAGGTTGTCAAAACTGCAACTAGTCATTATACAGGCTGAGTTGTCTCGGGTCGCTAATGTGTAATACCCACATATGTAAATGGCAAAGAGCAGATCAAAGTTGCAGGGTGACCTAAGGCGTGTATTGTATTCTACCGCCTGAATATTCGGTTCGTGAACAGGGTTCTGTCTATGCGACTCTCCCATGATTCTGTTATCGAGTTTATGTATCGGACTTTAAAAGCGCTGATCCCTCATTCTAAGGAGCCCTGCCAGTTGTTTATGAATAATATTTCGGAAATCCGGAAGGAAGAACTTGGACAGCATTGGTCTATAACGCAACACAGGAAGAAGAAACTTATAATAATGTGTCATAATTCTGAACGTGGCTCATTTCCTTGGGTGAGTTTACGGGCAGGGTGTCAGTAAGTTAATATGAATGGACAAAATGTTTGCTATTCCTAAATTCGATGAATAATTTCAGAACATCAGAAACTCTGTCTCTCTGTCATAGTCTACTTACTTTTCTTAGTTGTAATATAAGACTTTAGAATAAACAACCGCATGGATTCAAGTATATCCGGTCTTGAAAACAGAGATTAACTGCCGTATGGATTCGTTGCGCTGACCAGGCGATACCCTCTATCCGCTAAAGTTGACACTAACTTTGCCAACAAGCTGCGGTCGCTCGGTCGGTATACTTCTCTTGCGGACAAAACCACGAAGTTTCTTTGTATGGATTCAAGTGTAGCAAGCATATTAAGTATTAATTAAAAGAACATTCCTGATGATGGCACTTTGAGGTCGAAACATGACGGGATATTAATTAAATCAATTAAGAAATATCATCTCATATTGTAATTTTACGGTGTTTGGTTAAATTTTTCAGAATATTAAGTTTCTAATATTTTCTGTAAAATCCTATAAGCACATTTCATTTTTCTACATAATCGCTCACTCCTCTCATGAATTCAGTCCCCATCTTCCTGATTTCGCGTGAATAACATATTTTCAGTTTCATTCGTAAGCCATGTCTGCGTCTCATACCTCTTTCGCTGAACTTTCAGCAGGATGCACCCTTCGGGTTTCGCTTAGCCGCTGTGCTATGAACGCAAGCTACTGCTGGCAGCTACACTGAGGGCGCAGGAATAACAACATTCCACAGCCTTTTCTTCAGGCACATTTATCGTCGTATTGAACTGTACTGCCCGTGTAAATTTCACTTGTGTCCACATCCTGTGAACTCGGAATTCGGTTCATCACATGGTTTAACTTTGGTGCATTCTCTCAATGGCTCTCCCATGTTAAATGTGTCACAATAATGCTTTCCTTCAGGTTGGTTATTTAACAACGCTTTCAGTATCGAGGCTATATAGCGTGGATGACAGGATGATTGATGAATGTGGAGCAGTCGGTGGAATAAGAATTGTAAGTGGAAATCAAATTACAGGGTGATTCTAAATTATTGCCGGTGTTTCCGTGGCTTACAAACGGAAAACCTGACGATAATTTAGAATCAGCGTGTACTGAGAGAAACCTTTCTCCATTGTCGTTTCTTCTACAAAAGATTCCACACAGCCTGACGTCGGATCCGACCGGGGAAGAGATGGGTGAGCAGGCCACTAACCGCCTGATACGTGACGCCGCCGTCACCGTGCTGTCACTACTCGGAATATAACGAACTCCAAACTGTCGTATAATAAAGCTTTAAAGTTAAATTCAAGTGAATTTCACCCCCCCCCCCATGTTCGGTTAGACACAGAGAAGGTTCTTGTTGCTAGAAGTTTTATAGTACCCTAATCTGATTCACTATGACATTATGAGTAATTGTAAAAATTATGTTACTTAATTCGGGTGCGCGTGAATTACTTCTTGAGATCGCCTTTTTTACTGTCAGGCCCTGTGCCTCGAAAATTCATAATTATAATACATAAACGTAAACATGAACTTTCTTTACATTGAGCAGGAACTTCATGCAGACGTGAGTCCTAGAGGAAGTCACTTCTTTTTCACAACAAACAAGTAATCAGGATCGCAAAGAGAGAGAGAGAGAGAGCGCTTCTGCATGTGGGATTTGAGGTTTTCACAACAGTAAATATGCATGTAACTGTGCTTCAGATGTGACGCTGTAGAGTTTGATATATGTTTATCGACGTTTCGAATGAACGTTCTCTATCTTCAGGGTAACGGATATCGTATAAATACCCGGCAGATGGAGGCGTTCCGTTCACCCGAAAACTTAAGTAGAAATATTAGAAATACTTGAAGTTATCACAGCGCTGAATTTGTATTATTATTTCTTATGGGGCATAACGTGCACTGCGTGCCCTGCATGGCACTTCATTCCGGAACACGAAACTAGTGCTAAACTACAGCTCGGCACATCCCAGTGGATACTATGCTCCATTTAGCCACACAGTAATTGTTGCATTCCGGCGACACCACTCAGAGTGGCCACGCAGTCTAAGGCATGAACCGTCTTCTCCCGTTCGAACACTGGGATCATGGGTTCGTATCAAACTCGAGGCATGGATGTATGTTTGCGTTTATTCCGTGTTTGTGTTGTTCTTTGTGTAGGTAGAGGAATTGTGACGGGCTGTTCCCCCGTCCAAGGAGTCCTACCGACTGTGTATAGATTAAGAAACTGTAAAGCGGCCAAAGCCCAAAGGGCTGTAGAGGCATAGAGAGAGGGGGAAGAAGTTTTGGCGATGTGTTCATGAAACGTTGAAATTTGTTTTGGATTAAAGTTTTTCACAGAAATAAATATAAGGAATATTTTCTGCCGAAGTGAGACCACGTCAGATACAAGCGAGCAGCAAAGATAGCCCGCATGGCTTTCCCTTCAACCTTGAAGATGGAACGAGTAAGACATTCAGATTTTTTTATTATTTATTTATTTATTTATTTATTAAGCAATCAGGATGCTGCGATGCTCTTTAATGACGTGGTGAGTCCCTTCCCCAGTGGGAGGTTCCTCATTAGTTTTCTTTTAGGTCAGCTGGCCAGTGTCTTCGGAGTCTTCGATTGTGCTGAGGTTCAACGAGTGGCTGTAGGATGTCGTTTGGGTGATTTGCTAGTTTGTTGTGGTGTGAGGTACTTTTTTCTCTGATGACGTCCTTGATGTATGGTATATTTAGGTCTGTATGTAACGTTTGGTTGCTGACATACCAGGGTGCATTTGTTATAATTCGAAGTATTTTTGATTGGCTTCTCTGGATTATTGATATGTTTGATTTGTTGGCACAACCCCAGAGCTCGATTCCATAAGCCAAGATTGGTTTGATTATTGTCTTAGAAAGCAGGACTTTGTTTTCTATGGCTAGGTTGGATATTCTTCCAATTAACCAGTTTAGCTCCTTGGTTTTTAGGTCTATCTGTTTGCGTTTTTTGATTACGTGGTCTTTCCAAGTGAGTCTACTATCCATATGGATTCCGAGATATTTAACGCTTGGAGACTGGGATATTTTTATTATACAGCCTTACTTGTGGGCAGTGCCCTCGCCTGAGCGTGAAGTTCACTTGGACAGATTTAGTCTCGTTTATTTTAATTTTCCATTTGTGTAGCCATGCCTACATTTGGTTTAAGTTGTTTTGCAGGATACTGGTGGCCTTTGCTGGATCTGCATGGGTTGCTAGGATGACTGTATCATCTGCAAAGGTTCCTGTGGTGGTGTTTCCATCGGTTGGTAGGTCCGCCGTATAGAGGAATTCAGAAAAATATGAGGTCCATCTGATGGGGTTGCATCGATTGACGTCTTTGTGTAAGCTTGTGGCATGCTTGATTTTCTTACATGATGATGGAAGACAGATATGATTATGTACAAAGAAATGCTGGAGCGGCAGAGAGGTTGTAATGACACAAGGAATTATTCTATTCCTCTAGTTGTGCTGCAGATATTTCTGCCCTAGAAAGCAACATAATGAATAGCGTATTGACGAACGAGATACTAATTATATGACACAGGTACTTTATTCGTCATTACGCATGCCCAGTATGTGCCAGAGGCTCTGCAGAAAGCTCAAATTATTCTCCGTAATGGACGAACCTGGCCTATATAAATGGTTCGTAACTTTCAGCTGTCATGTAGCCATTCGCCAAATAAATTTCAGTGCGAAGAAAGACATATGAACGCTGTCCTCAGATTGCCCAACCTCGACAGTGTTAAATTATATGTCTTTAGTTAAACCGCTGGGTCTCAAGGAGCCCAGATATTCATCACTGACTTCAGGATAAGCCAGCCATCCGTCCACATCTACCGCATGTCCAGTTCAGTTCACATCTGTACAATGCTGATTTACATAGCTTTACCAACACATGCTTCTTCATATGATCTGTCGTCTCTCTGCAGAGCGCTGTCAGTTTATGTGAACTGGAGGAAACTGAGAGGTTCCGTACTATTTCTTCTTGTTCTTCTTCTTCTCATTATTATTATTATTATTATTATATCACCACCATTGTTATTACCGTTATCATCATACACTGCATACGTTGCATAGCCACTTAAATGTTTCATCAACATCGGCATATTAATGAATTAGGCCACACATGGTCTATTACATCCTCTTAATCAATAGGTTTGTCACTCCATTCGGATATTTTATTTTTCTTCGATGTCGCAGTCTCACAGAACTAACGCTTTCCCTTCCAGAAGCAGTCAATTTTGGTGTTCCTTTTCGGAATTACTAAAAATTTTTTCTGAATTCAGTTCTTCCCTCAGTCACTAGTTCTCAGCGAAATGTGCCTCTGCTACTATTGCCAATTCTAAACCAGTAACACTTAAAAGCTCAGGTGTCAGGTTAAACTTTGTGTTCATCTCCGTAACATGAGGAGCTTCATGACTTGTACTCTTCTCCAAGTATAATTAGAATGATCAAATCAAGGAGAATGAGGTGGGCAGGGCATGTAGCACGAATGGGAGAGGGGAGGAATGCATATAGGATATTGGTAGGAAAGCCAGAAGGAAAGAGACCACAGGGAAGGCCAAGGAGTAGGTGGATGGGCAATATTAAAATGGATCGTAGAGAGATGGGATGATATGGATTGGATTGATCTGGGTCAGGATAGGGACCAGTGGAGGGCTCTTGTTAAGACGGTAATGAACCTTCGGGTTACATAAAATGCTGGAAAATTCATGAGCAGCTGCAGAATTGGCGGCTCCTCCAGAAAGGCTCAGCTCCATGAGTGAGCAAGTAAGTCAGGTTAAACTGCATGAAGTTATGATAGTTGCTCCTGCTTTCTCTTTGTTTTTTGTTAGTTTACAGTTACAGTTGACTTCTAGTTAGTTTGATACTGCACAATAATAAATGCCGGAACGAATCGAATTGTTGTGTCTCAAGGTTTAATCCTTCTAGGAGACCCCATCAGCAAATGAATTCCCATTTCCTGTATTCTCTTGGGTCTTCCAAAGCCTTTGTACTTTTCTAGTTTGTAATTTAATAAAATTGTAGCGTGTAGGGCAGTTGCTATGCAAAGAGAGCAACATGGGCGGATATACCAGGGCCGTTTCTCGACAACGGCTCGGTAAACACGTTCCCACAGCAACAGACACAAACGCAATAACGGTACATCAAGAGAAGAACAATGTTTGCTGTGAATAAATCTCTGCGGCAAAGAATCCAGACACAATAGAAGAGCTGTGTTTTCTGTGTGGTCCGTATCCAGATATTATAAGCAAGAGACAAAATGAGTTGTTAGGGAGTCATGTATATATACTATATAACAACCTGTAAAATGTAAACTGTACAACACGCATATTACTGCTGTCTGTGACTGGCAAATGATAGAACCGCCCTCTCGTCAGAGAGAGTGCCCCACATCAACAAACCTGTAACTGTCTGACAGTAATAAAGATCTGGTATTAAGCCCCAGATGGGTGCTTTATTCTAAGACAGACTGGCTGACTGACCGTCGGTCGTAACATAACTTTTACGTTTTGTTGTTAGAGGGCTCTGTACGGGAGGCTTTGAGCGCGTGAAGCCGAAGAATCTCCGCGTGTTAGATGCCGTTACCAGGGAGAAACTGGTGAAAAGACAGAAGACTGTAAAAAGCTTAGAGTATGTTCTGGTGATTTATGAATTGTGAAGATTAGCGGTTGCCCTGTAATTACTTGTAGCTACGAGTTGTTTAGGTTGCAAGAGTAAAGGCATTCACCGCCTTTAGGAATTTAATTTCATGAGGCACATTAGCACTACATGTAAGTTATGCACTTAGCAATCTGGCACTGTTCAGATTTATCTGCACACCTCGTGGTTTCGGGAAACAGTGCTGCACACCTGAGACCAAAACACAAGTCTGAAACTCTAGCTGACTGTACTCAAGATGCGCGTCCGTGTGAGCAGGAACCAACGTTTCTATGGTCCATAATTACTTTAACAGAAATCAGAGGATGTCTGCAACTTGCTAAACAAAGACCAGTAACAGTGAAGTGCCCATCTTGTTGGCAAGGCGAAGAGATGATTAATGAGCCAAGTCCTTTGGTGTATTGTTCTCTAGTGACCATTGCCCATCCCGTCTTCTGCTTTGAATATAATGGAACAAAAGGAATACCATGGATATCACGTATCCACGGTTCATGCCTTGCAAACACTTCGGTTCAAACATAAAACTGTATCATGTACTTGGTGTGAAAGGAAACCATTCATCTATGTTTAGTCTCGCGGATCAGTAAGCCCTCATTTCACTACTTAAGCTGTATTTCAACCAAGGTAGTTAAAGTTAATTAAGTATTGAAGAAGTTTGAAGAGAATTTAAGAGGATTAGAGAGTATTCTTTACTACTTCTGGTGAACTTTGCGTTTATCGACATTTAAACTTCCTAATTTATGTACTAGTGCCTTTTTCTTTCACATGGAGAAAGCAGGTTCACGAAATTAGTACACTCGTGTGTTTGTATGTGTGTGTGTGTATTCGCGTTTTATTTATCGTTATATTCACTTTTGAGTTAGTTGAAATTGTTACACAGAAATTTGATGAAAGCCTCTAGAAATTTTGAGTCCTGTAATCCAAAAAACACTATGGCTGGCGCTCGATCAGTGAGATGGGAGCAAGACTAGTGACGATTTACGATCCAGAAAAAAAAAATATATATATATTTTTTACATGACGCCTGAAAGCCGGAGTGGTCCATTGCTAAAGAACTCCTCGCTACGAAATGAACACTACGTTCCCACGACAGTGGATACACGCGGAGTAATCCATTGCTGGACAGCGGCTAGCTAAAGCGCGTATCAGTGACAACGAATAGGCAAGCAGTAGTACACGAATTATTAGAGAATGTGACCTATATTCGGTTCTCCTCGAAGTTATAAAATGGGGAACATAATTGGTTCGGGAGTGCTGTGTGGAGGCGGGGTCGAATAGCTCCACCGTAGCCCTGCGAGTCGTAGAAGTCTCGAATCTGAGACAGTTAAATATGGTCACGAGTCCCACAAGACTCGGACCCAGGAATTACTACGTTGGCGAGGGCCAGCAGCAACTGCAATCAACAGACCCGTCCTCTCGTCAGAGAGAGCACCCTACATTAACAAACCCGCAGCTGTCTGACAATAATAAAAATATACTCATAAGCCCCAGATGGGTGCATTATTCCAAGACACACTGGCCGACTTATCATCGGTCGCAACATTGACTTCGACTTTGACTTTGATTTTGACTTCGACTTCGACTTCGAGAGTTTAATTCAACAGAGTTCGTTAAATTAGTTCAATGATTCAGTCGTAAGAAAATTTAAAAGTTGAGTGTTCAGGTGTGGAGTACTGACCAGCGGACAGCGGAAGCTGAAGAAGCGACCAACTTGCAAATCAGAACCAAATAGTGACAGCAGAAGAGAAGACACTCGTAGTCCAATAAGGATTTGAGGGAGTTTTAGGCAGTCATTGGGTGTGAGCTTCATCGACTGTAATTAAGAAAGGGAGATTGTAATAGAATTGGCAATAAATCGAATCATCCAATCCAGAAACCGTTATCAGTCACGGAACCGTGGACACGTGACAATTTGTGTAGTGTTTGTAAACTTATGAATTTTTTAGAAGAAAACATTTTGTAAAATGAAAGATGACACAGTGGAACCTAACGAACATTCTTTGTTCTAAACTTTGGCTTGCTGGAGACAGTTTCGAGCTACTGGAGATATAGCCACACAAAATTTGGCATGGAAATACATCATAAGCATAACTGCGCATTATGTGGGAAATATTGTTCAGGTATGGCGAATGCTCAGACCTTTGAAGCCGTGTCAGAAGAGTTTAAAGAGGACCAAATCTGTACTTAAGAAACAGTTTCTCTGCAGATGTAAAGCAGAATACCAATAATAACAAACCCAGTAACAGGTCTTTGGAATGATAAGTCTGTGAAGTCGGAGATAGGCTTAATGAATTCGCCTAAATCCCTTCTCTTATCAGCTATTCTCACTCACTCAGTGGAATCATTGAGGTCATGTTTCCTTTGTGCCTTCTATACCCGATTGATTCAGAAAATAAAAGAATCATGATAATTTGAAGCTGTAAAAATATGAATCAGTTAACCTCATGGGGATTGGTAGTTTGGAAGATCTGGAGGTAGATGTGACTATAGACGTCGTTTGGTTTGGTGAATATATTTATTGACCACTTACATGTCGTAACTTCAAACTACAACTATCGCTATTTCCAGATTTACAGCTCACTAGAGCGTATAGTCTACTATTCTTAATCTGTTACTAGAAGTTTCGCGGTAATGGCTTCAACAATGGCTATTCCTCTGCATCCGGCTCAGTCCTCTTTTTACAGACTTCCGTACAAAACTAAGCTCTAACCTTGGCCCTTTTTAATAATATCTCGGCACGACTACATAGAAAACACAGTTCTTCGATTGTTGCGTTCGTGTCGGTTCCTACGGGAACGTGTTCACCGAGTAGTTGCCCAGGAGCGACCCTGACATAGCCACCCATTTCGCGGTCGTTGCATAGCAACAGCTGTATACACTAAATTATTATATTCATTCTTAAATAAATATGGCATGAAGTTTCAGACTGGATTAATCTGAGTATGAATGGGGCCCAGTTTCGGTAATCTGTGAGACGTTCTATACTTCTTGCTATTTGAGTTGGTAGTTCTGTGAGCTACAAATTTCTTTGGTGCCAAGATACAAATTTAAAAACTCATATATAAAATATACGATTCGAAGTAGTTTCTTTTCCTGTAAACATACGGAGAGATCGGTAGCAGCAACGTGAAGCTGTCCTATGATTAATTAATTTAGCACACTATGCCATGAAAACATGGGGGCGCTGAGGTATAGCTCCGCCATTCTTGACCTTGGCACTAGATGGAGCCCACGGTACCAATTGGAGTGGGACCAGAACCTGTCTGAACGTTCTAGAAAAGAGAAGGTTCTTGCACAACCCGTAGCAGATTAATTTCTAGTAAGTTTTGTTAAAATTTATTTCGGAACCTCTTGACTACTTGCCCGTGAAATAAAGGCCTGAATTTATGAAGTAACATTTTTCATTGCATTATATTCGTATGAAAGTTAATGTAGGGACAGACTGGATTTATTTAAGAACACAGTGCTTAGGAGACCGTTAAGTTCTAAGAGAGAAACTAAAGTGGAGAGTGAAGAAAATTGCATAGCGGATACCTTTATGGATTGTATTATTCTCACAATCACCTGCGAGGATCGAGCTTCTCAGCTTCTTGTGTTCTCCAGCGTTACGATTATGTGTTACAACTTTTACTAATAGAACAGGCTGCCGGACTGCTGAAATCCCTCTTTCTGCTCCACATGTTATTAGAGTAGTCACACCAAGGACGGTGGAATTGGCAGGACGTGATATCCTCAGGCGTGAAAAGAGAACTGCACACGTATTCTGAAGGGGAGAAACATAGACAACGACGTACCGGTACCTGTACAAGGAAAATTTTTGAATTCATATTGACTCTGATAAGAAATCATCTTATCTCCACCATAAGACTTGAAGGTCTAGTCTTGGTCTCGAGCCTCCGGAACTTTATCCTTGGATCCTCCTTTGGATTCTCTATCTCAGCAATCAGTAAATGTTTGACTCCACGATACGTGTTTCGGCTATACAGAAAAACCCTGAGGATACACCACATTTGAAAGTCACTAGCATTGCCCGCTACATCGCCAACTGTAAAAGTTGAGGTAGGAGTAAGAGGTGCCCCTGTGCTTAACTAATTAAGCACTATGCCATGAAGGCGAATTGGGGAGTGGGTGTTTATGTCCATATTTTCTTGACTTCGGCACTAGTTGGAGGTGAGTGATCAGCTTCACACCCCGGCCGTTTTACCTCCAGGGAAAAGCCCTTGATACCCATTGGACAGGAGGCTGAGTGGGCCCCAGAGCCGGTCTGGTCGACGTGGAGAAGAGGAAATTTTTCACCCTACCGGGACTCGAACACCAACTTCTCAGTCGTCCAGCAAGTAGTCAGTCTCTATACCGACTGCGCTACCCCAGCTTAACAGTTGACGTCAGAATACTAAATTATAATTTATTACTCTTGAGGTCAAGAATAGAAAATTCAACCCAATCTCTGCCGCTCGCCTTCTGCAGCTGTCGGCAATCTGAAGAGTGTTCAAACACTCCTCATATTCCCCCTCCACAATTTGACACTCTTCCTTTGCCCTCCCGTCGCGTAGCGGGACTTCGCGTTGTGTGACGACATCACTCAAAGAGATGGCAATGTTCGGGTCCTGCAAATGGCCAGCAAAACATTTATTAAGATAACTGTTGAACTTCCACCCTGATGTGAAAAGACGTGTTATTACAGCATAGTTCGATAAATTTAATAAGAACTTCTGTGAAGTACTAATCTTCCACTTACCTTTCATACGACAGAGATAAAAGTAAAAAAAGTAAAGGTAAAGCTATCCTTGTAACAAGCCGTGAAGACCCACATGGTTGTGAGACGTCGAGTGTAACCGCTCTCTCTGTAGTGCCCTTTACGTTGGGTGTCACCTTCTTGTTGTCGCCGTCCCCCTTTACCTTCCTGTTCCTTCACCTGGCTTCCACCTGCAGCGGCTGTTGCTGATGATCTTTGCCAAAGGAACACAGGTGAATTTTCTTTACCTCAGAAGGTAGAGATGAGACTATCTCAGGATCTTTTATACGGGCCTCGCTCAGACAGGGAGGCAGAAGCGTCTAATGATACACTTGCACTTTGCATGTGAGTATAATTTATTCTTTGTGAAGAAAGTGTAAAACAAAACACAGTTCACATACACAATTCACCA